>NW_008666600.1:4576-12478 GCF_000695815.1 Acanthisitta chloris | reverse complement strand
CGGTCCCCACTACCGCCTGTACAAACTACAAAAATAAACCTTTGCTCTCTTTGATATAAATAACTTAGATGACGTGTTGGGGGGCTGCCCACCGTGCCCACGCCTGGCACGGGGACGTCCCCAAGGCCACCCCTGCTCAGCGGCAGTGTCTGGGGGCTGGGGCTGCAGGCACGGCAAACACCGCTGGAGTTAAAGTGCTGGGTAACGGCGTGGACGGTGCCCGGGATGGGGACAGGGAGAGGGACAGGGGCTGGCTGCAGGGACAGCCCCGTTGCACGGGGACGCGGTGAGAAATAAGCTTTCCCAGCAAGACGTGCCTATTGGCACCGTGGGCGCCCACGTCAGCGTGCACTGTCCTGTGCGTGCTCCAGCACGCGCCATCACCTGGGCAGAGCACAAGTGTGGCATGAGAGGCTGTGATCGTGGGACAGCTCAGGGGCTCAGCACAGCAAGGACCACTCCAAGGATCCCCCCCTTCCAAAACCCTGCCTGCGCAGTGGGAAGCAACAAGCTCCCTTTCCCACCGTGGCACATCCCCAATCTCCAGCCCTCCCATGCTTGCTGGTGGGGAAACTGAGGCATGGAGTGGCACATTGGAGGGGTGACCTGCCCATGGAGTGGAGGCATGAACCAAATCTGTGCCCCCGGGTTCCTGCTGCCTCTGGTGGGCAGTCCTGCACTGGCAAATGGTCTTCCCGCTCCCTGCCTGCACCCTGGGCAGCCGGGCGAGGCCGTAGGCTGAGAAATAAATCTTTTAAAATAAGCTTAAAAATATATATCTCTCTATAGATAGTTTCCCTTTGCAATAAATAAAGGACGGGGGTTGCCCGCCCCAGACCTTGCCCATGGCACCCCAGGGCACAACTGGCTCTGGAGCTGCCCCCTTATCCGGACAGGGGGCATCAGGGCACCCTGTTGGGGCACCCCAGCTCATGGCCCGGGTTGGGGGGTCCCAGGAGGAGGTGATGGGGAGCAGGCAGTGACCCCATAGAGGGGGAGCTGGCATGGCACTGAGTCCACCTTGCCAGCAGCTCCAGAAACAGAGGGGGGAGTTAGTGCTTCCATTTCTGGGGGGACAACAAGCCCAGGGCAGGGTAACCCTAAACCCTGGGTGATGGGACACGGCACCAACAGCACAGCCTCGGGTGGGGGATATGCGGGCATGGCGTGGCCTGCACACGGCTTGCATAGAAGTGCCAGCCTGCCCTACCAAGCCCCATTGCAGGGTGTGGGGGCCAGTCCTCCTCGGCCGAGACTGGGGGGCATCGCCGCTCTGGCGATTAGCAGCACGATGCGGGCAACCCCGCTCTGCACTCTCCTGTGCCCACTGGGTGCTGGGGAGATGCTCTTCCCAGGAGCCAGCAACCTGCAGGGAGAGAGAGATTTGGGGAATCAGCTGGGTCCCTCCACACCCACCTTGCACCCCAATGCTGCTGTGCGTCAGCCCCAGGGTAGGGTGTCCCAAGCTCACCTAGCGCCGGACACCTGCCCCGCAGCGTCCCATGCTCTGCATCTCAAAGGCATCAGGCACAGCAGTGCCGCTGGTGCTGGGCACACTGGACTCCTCCAGGCAGTCCTGCTCAGCGCTGGCAAAGCCCTCAGAGCCGAAGTTGGGGTAGGAGCCAGGCAGTGTAGGGTGCAGGGCCACTGTCACTGAAGCGGTGGCCGTGACGGTGGTGTAGCTGCGCGCAGGACCCTGCAGGTGGGTGCTGTAGGTGGGCAGGGCTGTGGGGGGTGCTGGCCGAGTGCCTGGTGGGCAGGGCTGCAGGTGGTCTCGGGGCTGCGTGGGGCACGGCTCTCCAAAGGGCAGTGGGGCTGTGGGCTGCAGGCCAGAAGCCTCCTTCTTCCCCTGAACCTCCAGGTTGTCCTTGTAGGGCTTCAGCACCTGGAGTGGGACATGAAGTATGAGGGTCCCTAGTCATACTGAGCATCCCTCTGGCAACACCACCAGCACCACAGGGGACCCATGAGCTCACGTCCCCCAGCTCTATCCATGACCCTCTCCCAGTGGATGCTGGGAGCTGGCAGGGACACTCACAGTGATGTGGGGGAAGCTGGGGTCTTTGCCAGCCTCCAGCAGGATGTGTGCTGGGGTGGGGGGCACAATGAAGGGTCCTCGGGGGCTGCCAGGCCCCACATTCTCCGTGTAGCGTTCTGTGTCCGAGGAGTCGGGGAAGGTGGCAGGCCAGGCTGGAGTGCACCGGACGTACACCCCACCAGGGCCCAGGCATGGGGGCACCGACTCCGGATGGGGTAGGCCAGGGCCATTATCCACCAAGGATGCCTGAGGAGAGACGACAGCGTCAAGAGGGGCCAGGGACATACAGGGATGGAGGAGTGTGGGGAAGCAGGGGCTATGGGGTGATGTGAGGATGGGGATGCGAGAGATCTGGATGAAGCAGGGATGGCATCAAATGGGTCAGGGAGGGATGGGGGAAGTTGAGTGTGGAGTGAGGCACGAATGGGGTCACACACATACAGGGCAAATTGGGTATGAGAGAGAAAGGATGGGATAAAGCAGGGATGGTACAGGGTGAGGGTGATCTGAGGTGGCTACGAGACAAGTTTGGGACTGGACAAGGAAAAGATGGGTATAGGGTGAAGTGGGAACAGGATGAGGGGCAATGGGGGATAGAGAGAGGTGAGTACGGCGTTGGGGAGGGCCAGGGAGAGGTGGGATAGGGGTCTTGTACCTCAGGGGGTGGCCCAATGACAGAGAGCAGGACTGGCAGCAGCACCAGCCCATTGAGCAGCCCCAGCAGCGTCAGGATGGTCAGCACCGCAAAGAAGTACCTGGGGGACACACAGGCAGACAGGGTAAGCAGGCACAGCCATCATGAATCATGTCCCATCCCAAACATGGCTTCCCACACCACACACTACGGCCCCACTATGTCTCCCCAGCCTCCACGCAAGAAGGAATGGGCGTTCCCAGCAAGACATGTCTGCACCAGCTGCCTCACACCCTCACCGCCAGCCAGGGGGGCTGCCACGCTCACCAGTCCCCACTGTCAAAGCTCTTGGAGGGCAGCAAGTGGCTGGTCTACCCTCCTTCAGTGCTCACCTCATGATGAAGTCAAACTCAGAGCCAGCCAGCATGAGGACGCCCAGGAGAGTGGAGACAGCACCATCCATCACGGGGGCAAAGGTGTGCTCCAGTGCTGCGGCCGAGCGCACGTTCCTGCTCCCCGCAGCCGTCAGGAAGCCCTGAGTGGGATGGGGATATCATGTGGGGCTTGTCCCAATGTACCACCCATGATAAGCCACCCATTGGCACATGGCCAAGGGGGTGAGGGTGCCAGGGAGTGGGAACTGAGGTGTGATTGTACTCACCAGGGCCACATGGACAGTGAACTCCACACCGATGCCCACTGAGGCAATGAGGATGACCACGGGGATGGCACTCAGCTTGATGCCCATCAGTCCCATGATGCCAAACAGTTCTACAGCCATCATGGCCAGGATGGAGACCTGGGGGGTGTTGGGGTCAGCGAGGTGTGGCTCTGACTGACTGTCCTCTCTGTCTGGCAATCCCAATCGTACTCCACTATACAGGGCAGACTCAACCTCACTGATCCTTTTCCCTCTGTTTGGCATGTTCCTCTGTCTCATCTATTCGGAGTGGCCCTCACCTGCTCTGCATGGATGTCTTCAAACCCCTGTCCACTGCATTCCCTTCATAGGGAGTGTCCCTGATCCCTCCATATCCATCCCCTACTCACTGCCACCTCAATGTGAGTGCTCCCCTCAGCCTCTTCTGCGTGGATGTCCCTAGACTCCTGTCCCCTTCAATATTTCCTCCATACAGGAGTCCCCCACCTACTGCCACCTCTGTACAGGTGTCCCTTCCCTCCAGGGTACCCCTGGTCACCCCATCACCCAATCCTCATGAAGCAGATACCAGGGCCATCCAGCAGGATGGGAGAAAGGCTGGATGTCCCTGTCCCCACCTATCCCGATTGTCTGCATGCATCAGGGTGCGTACTCACGATGATGCCAGCTGTCCAGGGGTTAAGCAGCAGCAGGGCACAGACAAGGAAGGTGCAGGCCAGCAGGATGCTAATGGCCAGCAGGAACCAGTGCCTCAGGCCGATGTACTGCTCCCAGAAGAGGAAAGGGTAGCCGCTGGGGTAGCTCAGCACCCCATGGCGCTGGGCAGCCTCCCGGCAGATGGCCCGCACACTCTCAATTGCCTCCACAAAGTCAGATGTGCGACGCAGCCCACTCAGATAGAAAGGGAACTGGGCGAACTCCAGTGGCTGTGCTGCTGGGACTGGGGAGGAGAGCATGGGCAGTATGGGGATACAGGCAGCACAAGAACACCAGTCACACAAGCCTGAGCAGCCTAATGCCTGGCTGGGTATAACGGGTCTGGGGAGTGTGTGGAGAGCAGACTGGGGACAAGGAGGAAGGGGTTTCTCTCCCCACAGCATGCTTGTGGGGTGGTGGATCACATGTAACAGAAGGGGAACTTAGTGGCTTCTTTGAGTAAGATGCCCATGGGCTGGAGCAGGGGTGTGCTGCTGTGTGCTAAGGGCACAGGGAGTGCACAGTGGGGTGCTCAGCATATGGGGTGCAGGGGGACATGGGGAAGCAAGGCAGTTTATCAGACGGGGTGAGGGATTGGTGGGGGTTTCCCTTCAGGGCAAAAGGTGTGGGGAGCAGGGTACTCTGCAGGAGGATGTCGAGGGCAGTAGGGGGCCATGGGGAACCCCACCACGCTTACTTCGCAGGTTCTCGCCCGTGGTGTCATATTTGTCATGGATCCACTCGGGTGGTGGAGGGTAGAAATTGGCCTGGGAGGCAGCAAAGCCCAGAGGATCGTTGCTGGCCCATACCGTCAGGCAGATGTAGAAGGTGTCAGGAGGGATGATGCCATTCTCATCCACCAGTCGCCGTGTGGTCAGCTATGAGAGACCAGGAGTGGGCATGAGCTGGGCAGCAGGTGCAGAGTGATCACCAGCCCACTCACCCCAGCCCTGTATCCACGCACCTGATTGAAGTTGAAGGGCTCCTTCTTGTTGCCGGTCTGGATTAGGAGCTTGTATGCCAGTGCCCCGTCCTCAGAGCCATTGCGATAGCTGTCATGGGTGATGCGCCCAGCCTGCCAGTCCCTGTCGAAAGTGGCCTGGAGCCCTGGGGACATAGTGCAGGGGGTGAGCATCCCTGGGGGCACACTATCCTGCACACCACCCCATGTTACCCCAGGGAGCATGGAGCCAGCAAGATGGGCACACAGGAAGTCCAGAGCTCAGCTTCCACTGATGGGCACCTTCGGACCAGCCTCTCCAGGGTGCTGCGCACCAGGGAAGGCACTCCCAGGCCAGTGAAGAGCATGCAGGCTGGGGAGAAGGTCATTGGGCAGGGGAGGTCATGGAGAAGAGGGATGTCCCTCACCTCGCAGCCAGTCCTGGAAGTAATGGAGCCACATCTTGGGCAGGTCATGGTTGCCCTCCCGCACCACGTACTTGACGGTGCTGAAGGCCTGGTGTAGGCTGAGCAGGGCAGCTTGGGCACCCGGGTAATGGAAGCCACCCTTGGTGACGATGAACATGTTGTAGAAGGAGAAGTACTTGAACTGGGCTGAGATGAAGGCGTGAGCCTTGGTGTCTCGTGGCACAATGTCCGTCAGGTAGAGCCCATCGTGCACCATAGTGGTGCCATAGAGGCTCAGCCCCCGCAGGGCCAGGAACAGCAGCCCCACCACTACTGCCTGCAGAGACAATGAGGAGGTCAGGCAGGGTTCTGTGCCACCCACCCACTTTAGGTGGCACTGCTGGGGCCACCCCCACCTCACCTTGGTCCGGGTCCGCAGGAGGAGAGGGGCGTACTTCTCACGGGCAAAATCAGCGAGGCTCCAGCGGCAGAAGGGCAGGGGGACGCACTCCCTCCCACTCTTCGCTTCATCCAGCTGGGCCAGCAGATCCCGGGTGGAGCTGGCTGGAGCGAATATCTGCGAGCCCAGGGGGTCGGTGTGGGGTAGGAGGACAGCGGGTGAGGTGCACACTTGGGAGGTGGGTGGCAGGACAGTAACGATATGGTGGCCTGAGGGGTCACACCGGGTGAAGGCTTGCACGGTGGTGGTGATCTGTGTGCTGGTGGCCACGCCGGGGTGCCCATAAGGGGATGGGTGGCAGGCATGGTTGTCGTTGGCATCAGCAAGCTCTTGGGGCTGGATCTGGATGACCCGCGAGGAGCAAGGACTGTGGGGAAAGAGGAAAGGAGGAGAGAGTGAAGGATGAGATGTTGAGTCACCCCCTGCTTCTTGGGGGAACTGTGGGGTCAGCCCCATCCCAGCCAGCCTGGCGCTAGTACCTATAGAAGCAGCAGAGGATGTCGAGCCGGCGTTTCTCCCGGCGATGCAGGTCCAGGCTCAGGATAGCAGGGAAAACAAACAGCACCATGGCGAAGTTGAACACCACAACCACTGCAGCCTACAGATAGTGGGGGGCACACATCAGACTGGGCTCTGGCCATCCTTTCCTGTCCCCCAGAGAGGGACCATAGCACTACCTGGAGGGAGAAGGCACGCAGGGCAGGGATGGGGACCAGGGCTGCCATGAAGAAGGCAATCATGTTGCTGACGGAGGTGAGAGCCACGCTGGTCCCTGTGCGCTTCAGACACTCGCCTGTCCGCTCCTGTGGGGACAGAGACGGTGATGAGAGGGGCTATCAGAAGGCAAGAGGGGGCTGAGGAGCCCCTGGGCAGCACTCGTTGCTCACCTTGAAGGGGATGTGCTGGCTGGTCTCGGTGAAGGCATGAGCCAAGAGGAACATATCATCCACACCGATGCCGAGCGCAAGGAAGGGCAGGACCTGCCAGAGAGCAGTTGGCATCAACAGAGAGACACACACACAGCCACCACCAAGGAGGGGACACGGCCACCTCACAGCCCCCAGGGTCCCACCCACCCCGCACTACCTTTGTCTTTCCCCAGCACATACCTGGGTGGTGGCTGCATTGAAGGAGATGCCCAGCAGTGAGCAAAGCCCCAGGCCAGAGGCGACGGAAAGAGCCACAAGCAGGACCCCAGCCAGGCCCACGGCCCCTTGGGACTTGGAGCAGTCCCACCGCAGCATGGTGACGCAGGCATAGGCCAACTGGAAGAATACAGTGGGTTAGAAGGGACAGAGGGATGAGAGAGGGGCAGCAGAGGACAGAGAGAAGGGGCACACGCACCATGAGGAGGTAGCCCCCAGCCACCCGGATGGCACTGACGTCAGAGAAGGACTTCATGATGTCGTTGAGTGTCGTGGTGGAAAAAGCATGGACACTCTGCGTGGCATTGGGAGGGATGGAGTCCTGCGCCAGCTGCCAGAGGTACACCTCGTTAGAGAAATCAGGACCCTCCTGCTCTACAGTACATCCACCCCAGAGCCACCCAGGGTGTCAGTGTCACCACTGAGGAGCCCTAGGGATCCACAGGACCACAAGAGCGTAATGCCAGGACCCATAGCCACATGAAAACCTGGGCACAAGGGGATGCCACGTAAAGGCTTACTCCTGCCCAGCCCCATGTGGGGGCTGCTCCCACTACCTACCTCCACGAATTTCCTCTGCCAGGCCTCCAGGATGGCTCCTGCCTTCTCCTCGCTCCAGCTGATGTCATGGATCTCGTAGTCATCCTTGAAGTGCTCGTAGAGCTGCCGGGGGCTCATGAGGAGGAACATGGTCTGCAGGGCCTCGGCGCTGGGGGACAGGCACGCACCTTGCTGGGACCGGCTGCAGTGCCCCAGGATGCAGGAATGGGTCCATCCCCCACCCCACGGCTCCCAGCCCTACTGCAGACATCCAGGAGAGGACCCAGGCATCCTGCCCTGTCCCCCCCCACCCCCCTTGCTTTAAAGCTCTGCCCTGCTCACTAGCCCCATACACTTGCCAGGCCCTAGACAGGCCTGCAG
>NW_008666600.1:2920-4409 GCF_000695815.1 Acanthisitta chloris | reverse complement strand
GGCAGCCCCCTGAGAGTTCAGCTGGGATGTCAGGGCTCTGTGGAAGGAGAGGAGGTGTTGCGATTGTGGGCCAAACAGGAGAGCAGCAAGCCCCCATACCCCTCCCAGTCCTCATGGGCTGTAACCCACCTGCTGGCTCTGCTTGTTGGGGGCACTAGGTGGGCACTGGGGGTCCTGGGGATCTAGGCAGGGCCGCTCCATGTAAGCCTGCCCCACCTCTGCCTTGTCCAGCAGCTCCCTGAAGCCTTCCAGGGATGTGAACTGCCCCAGCTCCTCCATCAGCTGCAGAGGATCCAGGTTGCTCCACTGGATGTCCGGGCGGCCCCTGGGGAAAGAGCAGGACTGGGGTGATGGGGGATGTCAAAAGCCACATGTGGTACCACCACCATCATTGCCAACCCATCCTATGGCTCCTGGGGGTGCCTCCAAAGGATGTAGAGGAGTGGTGTCAGTCCCCAGCACATCCCTTTACTCACTCCCTGGGCTGCCTGCGGCATCCCCCGTGCCCTGTGCAGCGCAGCGGGCCATGCCCCAAGTCAAGTAGCGTGCCTGATCCTGTTAGTCCAGGACAAAGCGGGGGGAGCCAGCCCTGCTGCCTGGCCCCGCTTTGTGTGAGCAGTCAGGCCGATTACTGCCCGTGGGCTAACATCTTGATACAGGAGAGCAGGCAGGCAAGGGCTCTTGACATCCCCTACAGCCCTTCATGCCATCTCCCCTGAGGCTGGAGAGTTTGAGGCCCAGCAGAGGTTCTGGGGGCTCAGGACAATGCTGGGAGCTGGGTGTGGACTTGGTCCTTGGAGGTCCAGTAGGACCCCATGGGACTTGGGTACCCAGGATAAAGGTTTTTTCCATTGCCTGCAGATGCTCTCCTCCCTCCACCCCAGCCTGGGGAGCTGGGGGCCAGCTCCCAGCCTCACTTGGCTTCTTTTTTAAGACAGAAAGGACACACAAAAAAGCCAATAACCCAGCCCAGCGCTCCAAAGAGGGGAAGAAAAAGCCCCGAGCAAGTGTGGGCTCTGGGGAGAAACACAGCCTAATAATTCATGAAGGCTGGCTGGGCCAGAGCCGGCCGCTCGAGATTCCCACATACCAACCGGAGCTGCTGCTGCTTCCAAAGAGAGCCCCTTTTATCTGCTTTCGCTTGCTTCACTGAGCCAGGGCAAATCCTTTTGTCTTTCCATAGATTGCTGCTCTTTGTTCTCCCAGCTCCCGCCCCACTCACCCCTCGGCGTTAAAAAGGGGGACGAGTCCCCATGGGCTGGCCGGCACTCAGCCGGGGTGCCTGCCCGGGCACCCGTTCACTCAGCTGTGAGGAGAGACGGGTCTCATCGCTGCTGTGGGTGCCACCCTGCCTGCCACGTACACCAGTCCCAGGATGCTGCCCACCCCGGTGGGCGATGCCACCAGCATACCACTTGGCACGGCCACCCCACCCCACTCACTCCCACTCCCAGCTGCTCCCCGGGCTGGGCTGGGGGAGAACCTGAGG
>NW_008666600.1:2646-2909 GCF_000695815.1 Acanthisitta chloris | reverse complement strand
GAGGTGTTGGGGAGGCAAAACCAGCCCCCTAGTCCTGGCTGGGGATGCTGCGGCCCCTTTCCCCTCCTCCCGTCCGCAGCAGCCTGAATAAGGCCACTATTTCATCTGTTTGGCAAGGGGCAGCTTTCAGAGCAGCATTAGCATGAGAAAGCGCGGGGCTGCGTTTGCTGACAATGCACAAGCCGCCCCGGCTCTCCCGGACAAACACACGCGTAAACAGAAGGAATGCGGGGGGGCTCCCCCCGCCCAGCCCGGGGTCCCCA
>NW_008666600.1:0-2608 GCF_000695815.1 Acanthisitta chloris | reverse complement strand
CCACTCCGGGGACTGTGTGCCCGCCGCATCCCTGGGCACATCTCAGGAGTGTGGGTGCCTCCTTGCCATTGCGGCGCCCGCAAAGCACTACGGAGGGGAAGAAGCCTCGAGGACCTGCCTGTGGCACAGTCGCTGCCCCCATATTCTAGTCCCTGGCTGGTGTGACAGCATGGCATGGCAGGGATGGGCAGTTCCTGCTCATGGGCTGCAGCCCCCCTGCAGTGGTGCAGCCCTGCTGCGCTACTGAGGCGAGGGACAGCAGTGGTGGTGGGACCATCCTGGGGCTGAGCAGGACAAGGTGTAGCAGCACTGAGGGACTCTGGAGCAGGCAGGGCCAAGTTGCATAGGGAGGTCAAGCACAGCACCCCCAGCCCCTGTTCCCACCTCTGGCCCTCCACACCCTGGGACAGTCCCCTACACACACTCACGGGAGATAAGCTGAGCCTCCCTGCAGCTTGGAGCCCTCCCAGAAGCAGTCCAGAGGCGTCAGGATCACGCAGGGGAACAGCTTCTCTATCATCTGTGGAAGAAGGAGATGCAAGGAGTCAGCAGGTATTGGATTGGCTCCCCACAATCTCCCCCAGCCCTGCTGGGCTTTCCAGACCTATGCCTTCCCACATGCACATGGCAATGCCTTTCCAGTGCCTGGGGCTGGCACACCCTGTCCCCATCACAGTCCATCCACTGCCATTTTTTGAGGGACTGAATCCCTGTGAGGAGCTCCCGATGGGACACACCACGACCAGCACTCACCCTCTCAATCATGCCGTTCTCAATAATGGGGACACCTGACTTGTAGCAGATCTTGTTCAAATCCCACGATCTGAAAAGACAGAAGGAGGAGCTGAGGATGGGCATCGTCCCACAAGGGACATGGCAACGGGTGGGGAGATATGTAGGGCATGGCCGGGGTCCCTGCCCTCCATCTGGAACCGGACTCACTTTCCATACAGCGAGACTTGGACCTTGCTGGCGGCTAGGGCCGCCTCGAGGTGGAGCTGCAGGGCCTCCTGTGTCAGGATGTTCTCCCCATCCCTCTTCGGGGTCTGGATCAACATCTGGGAGGTGTAGACAGACTCCTCGCCCAGCTTCTCCTTGGTGTAGCGCAGCTCCTGGCTCACCCGGCTGCCCGCTGTGGAGGAGACCATGATATGCCCTGTCAGGGCCAGGGCTGGCAGAGACCCTATCCCAACAATCTCTCCTGCCCACCAGGATGCCTAGGGAATGGGGTGGGCAGGAGCAAAGCCCCACAGCGTAAGAAGGTACCATGTTAACCCAAGGGAGCTTCTTGATGTGGCATTCCCCAATTGCTGCATCCTCTGTGTGCTTGCACCTGGGGGACCCAAGGAGGGAGCACCTCAGGACACACTGGACCAGGCAACCCCTTTCCCACCAACACTTTTCCAGCCCCAGAGTGGCTTGTCGGCTTTGCTGTCCCCAGAAAAAAACCACAGACCGATGGTTGGTGAAGCAGAGGGGACACACCCTGCCCACTCCCACCCATGATATGTGGTGGGTGCTGCAGATGCCCAACACAACCAGTCCCACATGCAGCAAGTGAAACTGGGGACACTCCACCCCATCCCTGTCCGCCTGCTCCCTGGCACCCCACAGCAAGCAGTGTTTTGGCCAGGGAATGGGTGTAGGGAGAAACAGGCCACCTCCAAGTCCTTGCAGGTGCAGGCTGTCCTGGGAAGGGTTTGGGGGAAGGGGAGGGACATGGTACTGGGGGTATCACACTCCCCCTCCAAGGCTCTGGGATCCATCTCTTTGATGCCAGCAGGAGAGCCCAGAGCACAGCAGGGCCAAGGTTTCTGGGAGAAGCCACTGACTTCATTTGCAGCTGCCTCGGCATGAAGAGGAATCCCCTCCCAGACAGCATGGTGGAGGCTAGTACCAAACCCTGCATGGCCTTTCATGTGGAAGAGCACCATGCCAGGGACAGTAGTCCCTGTCCCCTTTGAACAGGGGGTTCCCATCCCTCCTGGCACAGTGGAGAGGGGGCAACATAGCCCAGAGAATGGTGAGAAACAGATCCGTAGACTCCTCCAAGTGCACCACTTAGCTGCCCTGCTCCCAGCCCCCTGCCTAAGACAGGAGGTATGCTGCATGTAGCCTCCATCCCACTGCCACCCACCAGGGGTACCCCACGGTGCCTAGTGTCAGGGGCATCCCAAGGCAGCACTGCTGGCAGAGGGGAGGCTGAGTCCTGCCCAGCCCCAGGGAAGGGGGGGCGGTCAGGATTCATCTGCACCGGGATGCTCCCTCAGCAAGAGGCGGGGGCCCCGGCAGGCCTGGCCCCCCGCCAACACTGAGGAGGCCAGAGTGAGACCGCAAATAAGGAGCAGAATCTTCCCTTTTAATGACTTATTATATGGGTTGGTGTTTTGGTTTTTTTTTCCCCCTGCTTTTTGGGAACAGGGAGGGCAAAGCATCTTTATTGTTCCTGGCTGGGCCAGGGAGCAGCTGGTGTCCATCAGATGCCAGTTGGGATGGAGGCTGTGCCAGGGACAGGGAGGGGGGCACATGGCTACGGCTTTTGTGTGTGTGTCAGAGGGGATAGCAGCACCCAGGGTGAGGGGACGAGGACACAGGAGGGTGGGTGTCA
>NW_008666599.1:2011-3533 GCF_000695815.1 Acanthisitta chloris | reverse complement strand
AATCCACCTGAGCCACTCCAATCCTACTGGCCTGATCCACTCATTGGTCCCAGGTCAGTATCTTGCCACGGTGCAGTGACCCAGATGGGTTTTCCTCTATGCTGCCAGTTATTCTGCTTCCATTGCTGCAACCACCCCCATAGGGAATTTGCCACCATCCATGAATCAGTATAAAGATAAAATACTGCACATCTTTCTCATTCAACAATGTCTAAGGCCAACTGGATAGCTTTCACCTCCACAAACTGTCTTGATTTACCTTGTCCTTCAGTAGTTTCTATGACTTGTCATAGGGACTCAGCTGCTTTGCTTTCCATCTATGATGCTTTCCCACAAGGCAGCAAGATCCATCAGTAAACAGGGCATACTGCTTTTCATTACCTGATAATTTATTATATCTTCAGCTTTCCGATCCTCTGGTGACATTCCAAAATTGTTGCCTTCTGGCCAGTCCATCATGATCACTTCTAAGATCTCTGGATCACTGGGATTTCCTATCTGAGCTTGTTGTGTGATCAGGGCAATCCACTTTCTCCCCGTGGTATCAGTTGCATGATCTGTAGAGGTGACTCTCCCCTGGAACATCCAACCCAACACAGGTGCCAGGGGAAGTTGTGCTTCAGTACCAACTACCTCCAAAGCAGTCTGAATCCCTTCATAAGCTGCCAGTATTTATTTTTCAGTTCGAGTGTAGTTAGCTTCAGATCCTCTAGATCCCCAGCTCCAGAAACTTAGAGGTCGGCCATGAGACTACCCTGGTGCTTTCTGCCAGAGGATCCAGGTAGGGCCATTCTCCCCAACTGCAGTGTAAAACACACTTTTTACACTTTGTCCTGTTTGAACCAGCCCGAGGCCTACAACTTGAAATATTCCTTGCTTAATCTGTTCAAAGGTTTGTCATTGTTCAGATCCCCACTTGAAATCATTCTTTTTCCAGGTCACTTGGTAGAGTGGGTTGACAACCTGACTATAATTTGGAATGTGCATCCTCCAGAATCCCACAACACCTAGAAAAGCTTGTGTTTCCTTCTTGTTGGTGGGTGGAGACATCGCTGTTATCTTATTGACAATGTCCTTTGGCATCAGACGATGTCCATCTTGCAGTTTTATTCCTAAAAACTGAATCTTTTGTGCTGGTCCCTTTACCTTACTTTCTGTTATGCCAAAACCAGCCTTCAGGAGGATTTAGAATATTTTCTTCCCTTTCTCAAACACTTCCTCATCTGTGTTGCCCCACACTATGACATTACCAATGTATTGTAGGTGTCTTGGAGCCTCACCCCCTTCCAGTGCAGCATGGATCAGTCCATGACAAATGGTAAGGCTGTGTTTCCACCCCTGCAGCAATCAATTCCAGGTATACTGAATAGCCCTCCAAGTGAAAGCAAACTGTGGTCTACACTCTGCTGCCAAAGGGATTGAGAAAAATGCATTGGCAATATCAATTGTGGCATAGCACTTGGCTGCCTTTGATTCCAGCTCATATTGGAGTTCTAACATGTCTGGCACAGCAGCACTCAGA
>NW_008666599.1:0-1456 GCF_000695815.1 Acanthisitta chloris | reverse complement strand
CTCCTGTGGGACTGATGTGCCAGGCCATCGAATCCATACAGTCCAGTAAACTCGGTTGTCCCTCTCCTCCACCTGGCTGGAGGCAGGGCCCTTCTAATCCTGATCATAAAGTTCCCCATTAACTTCTTGTAGGAACAGACTAGAACTTCCCTCCTCAGGGTCAGCAGTATGGTCAGACTTTCTCTCCTGCCTACTGGAGACAAGACAGAACTTTCCTGTATGGACACCCATTTGCAGGGATTTTTCCCTGCAATTCCTGCACCTTTGCATCTAGAATGGTGGTATATTGTCCATCACACTTCCTCATATCCTCTCCTTGTTCCTTCAGGCAAAACCATAGGGCACTCCATGGTGTGTACCTTCTATATCCTCTCTCTTGAGACCTAGGATGCCTGCTATCAACTGCTGAAACACGAGCTCATACAGGTGTAGAGTGGAGCAAATCCTCCCTGAATTGTTGGAACCCCTCAGACTCTTTTGGCAAGTTCTCTGATAATTTCTCAACAGCTGCAATGAGGGCACCAGTGTTACTGTCTTCATAATTCAGGAGTTGCCATATCATGCCACTCATTAATGGCACTGTGTCTTTGTAAATGAATATTGGCAATGGGTTGTGATGTGCTGTTGGTGCACTCTGCACAAATATCCACCGCATGGGTTGGTTACAAAGAACTTCTTCTGGATCTGTGTGAAGCTGTGGATTGTTTGGTTCAAAATATATATTTTCTCTCACAGCCAATTCCTTCAAGTGCTGAATACCTCTTTCCATTATATTCCACTTTCTTGTATCACAATATTGTCTTTATGACGATGCCTTTCCTTCACACTTGATAGGAGGCATTTCCAGAGGTTGTGTGTTTGTGCATTTTGTCTTATTGCTCTGTCAATGCCTGAATCCTTAGCATGTGATCTCAGCTGCTTGGCTTCCTTACCCTCTAACTCCACAGTTTTGGCCCCACTATCCCAGCACCAGAGCAGTCAGGCGATAATACGCTCACCTACACAGGGGGTAGAGTCCTTTCTTATTTCTCGCCACCAAGGTTAAGGCTCGAGTGGTGGTAGTTTTCTCTTCTGTCTCCTCTTCTGTTTGCTCCTGCAGTGACGGACCTGCCTCTTCATCATCTTCTCCCTCCTGGGGCACCTTGACAGGTTTTTTCCTGGACTTTTTATAATGATCGACTTCGGTGTTTTCTTCTATTTTTTGCACAGGGGCAACTAACACCATGGATCCTCTTTCAGTTAGTGCTCTCACCATAAACATGATCTGTACCATGTACAATAACATGCTGACTCCCATCAATAAAACCAGTTTGGTTTCAAATGTGGTCAAAGGATACTCAGATTTAACAAAATTTTGATTCTCAAACGCTGTAGCAGGATTGAAGGAGAAGGAGCAAAGAGGAAGGGACCTTCCTCATAATAATGTATATTAGCTTCATGAAGCTAATATAAATTA
>NW_008666598.1:30300-66967 GCF_000695815.1 Acanthisitta chloris | reverse complement strand
ATATATATGGGATATATATGTGTTTTAAAAAGTTATGTTACTTTAAAATTGAAATCCCAGTAAAAAGAACAATCAAAACATCTTGCATTGAAATGTTAAAGAAAGCGTTTCAACTTCTCAGGAAAAAAACCCAACTTTTGTCAGTTGAGATTGTTGACAGGCTTCCACACAACTGTGACTAGGGTTCTGTGAGGTTTTATAATGGCTCTGAAGCTGCAATTTTGACGTATTTTCTTTGCAGAGAAACAAAATTTCCAGCTCTGACGCTGAGGCTGGCAGACCTGCCCAACATGAGAGTGGGAGCAAGCCTAGGACTGGCTTGGAGCTCAGAAGTTCTCTACCTCTTATGCCAGCGCCCCACTACAACCCCAAAACTCCCATTTTTATCCTATTTGCACAAGAAAAAGAAAGATTTGCTCATAGTGTATGAACTACACTACCAGAACTGAGTCCACAAAGTGCAATTGACTATGAGCCCAAGTTACACACCATTACTGCCCACTTTCTCTTTAGTGGAGGGGGCAGAAATAGGTAAGGGTAAGGAGAAGCAAAGAAGACCTGAGAGATGACTCAAGTGCAGCCAAGACTTTGCACGTCTCTAATGCTCTGCTCCCTCTCCACAGGCTGATGTCCACAGGAGAGTTTGGGGCAACAAGGGAGAAAATAGACTTCCATGGATCTGAGAGAAGACTTATGTCCCTAATCTCTTTCAAAGTAAATACCTTTGCTGCCCTATGTGTACTAACAGATTTTCCTTTTATTTTCGAGGTAATTAAAAATTTCCCTTCATCACTACTAATGGCTTCATCCTCCTATTCGTTTCATAAAATTAACTCTTTTTGGAGTTTCATTTGTCCAGTACATCATGTTTTGCAGAATAATGTTTGATTTTTCTAAAGTCTGTAACTGCCCTGGTTCCAGCCAGGACAGGGTTGACTTTGCAGCAGCCAGAAGTGCCACACCAGGACCCTGGGGTTATTCTATACCACCTCACTCCATGCACTAGGGAGAGGCTGGGTGGCAGTCGTTGGAGGGGGAGAGGAGGGAGGAGAGGGGAAAGGTGGGGGGAGGGAGGAGATTGATGGGGGGAAATGTGCAGTTTTTGCAATGTTTTTGTGGGAATGTGCAGTGGGGTAGTGATTGATGTTTTAGTAAATTGTTCTTATCTCAACCCATGATTTTTACCTTTTTGTGCCTCCAACTATCTTCATCCCATTGCAGGGGGGTGAGGGGGTAGAGGGAAGTAAGTGAGTGGCATGTGGTCTGGAGTGTTTCAATGGGAGCACTAAACTGGGGAATACCATTTCTAAACAATGACAGTAGTATAATTTTATTAGGAAGTAAGAGAGTAGTAGAGATCATGTCTGCTAATTTTGTGTGAGAGAAGAAAAAGGGATGACTTTGCATCCTCTATATGGTGTAAGTTGATGCTTCATTTTGCATGTACTGGACTGTCTGAATTTGTCTTCCTGTTAAACAAGAGTTAACAGCTAACATGTAGTGAATAACAGTGAGGAAAATTTGGGTACAATAAATGTGTGACTGGCCATTTGGATTCATGCTGAGGTGCTGTCAAATAGAGAATACATGTCTATTTTTATAAATGGGTCAGATGTTATACTGATCACTTGTCCTTATATATGAGGGATGTGGTAGAGTTACTATAACACACCTTGAAAATGAGCAGGGCTATGGGTATTTAACATCACTGTTGTTACGGGTATTTTTAGTATTAGTAGTTAGTATTTAGTAATTTAGTAATTTAGTATTTTACAATGAGGACATAGATTTGACAATGCCAGGCAGCCTGGCTATAGGTCTTGCTACTTGCCTGACTTCAGCTACAATAATCCTGACAATTACTTCTCTACTGTGCAACTATGAATGGTTTGTGCCGTGAATTGTGAATCCTTGTCTCTTCCTAAACTGCTAGGATACACTGCTTACCACTAGCTATTGCATAGTCTTTGAAAGCACACTGTAATTCATGACTTAACTTGCTTCTTTTTTACTGTCTTTCTGTGTTTTTAGTTGGACTTGTTCTGTCTGCTTAATACCTGCTGGCATGGTGTCAGGTATTTGGTAGCTGAAAGAAGTTTACTCTTTTTACCATCTCCTTACACTGAGTGAATTTGAGTATTCAGTACCAAAATTACTCACTGGATCTCGTAAATGAACTAAATGTTCTTTGGTCATCTTAAATATTGTTTCTAGTGTCCCGTGTGATTATCAAGAATTTTTAATACATAACAAATAGCCACTTTAATGTCATTTGAGAGCAATTCTTATATGTGATGGCTGGAGCCTGTCTTCTGGTTCTGCATCTCAGGGATGAGTTCTGAATTGGTTTAAACAATATTTACCCAGGATTTGGTTGGGAGGTGGCACCCTCTCAACTGCTGACTGCCTCTTGGTGCTGCTTCTTACTACAATTGCCTTCCTACTGCTGTCAAATATTTGGAGCTAGGATCAGCTCACCAGCAGGAACACTTAAGGGTCAGTTTGAGCAGCTGGAATTTTTGCTGCAGGAAGAAGCAAGATGTGGAGTAGGAGTTGAGGGTGAAGATGGAGGACAAGGCTGGGGAGAGCTTGTGAAGAGGACAGAATTAGCCTTAGATGCTACTGTAACCTTTTATAGAGAGAATAGCCCTGGCTTTCTTTAAAGCAGTGACTGGATTTTTTCTGTACCTCTTGCTTTCACTGACTAATCAAGAAGTATGGAGCTTCATTCTCTGTCAATTCTTTGATTAGATCTTAAGATTTCAAATCAGATGCCACCAGCCCTTTCATATTGGCTATGTCTCTAGTAGTTACATGGCTGTTCCCTGGCCCAAAGGCCACCTGGCACAGTGAAGCCTACATCCACATTATTAATACTTGAATCATGCTGAGGAATGGTTTGAGAGACTGCTGGTCCACCTGGGCCATAACTGGGCTGCAGACTCTTCTGAGAATTACATATTCAGCTTTTAGTGGCAGAGAAGTTTCCTTTTCAGTATTTAATTTGGCAGTATAGGCTAAGTAGCACATTAATTGTCTGTTTCATCCACTAAATAATGAAAATAGAAAGTGTTAGCCAATGAACAAATTGTATGACCAGAGATTTAGTGTTTCACACAAGCCAGCAAATTCTGGAGTCCTGTACTCATGAGGAAAATGCATGGAAGCCTGGTAGATTACAGAATCACAGAATAACTAGGATTGGAAGGGTCCTCTGGAGATCATTTAATCCAACTCCCTTGACATTGCAGAACCAAACCAAGAGCAGGTGACACAGGAAGGCATCCTGGTGGGTTTTGAATGTCTCTAGAGAGGAAGATTCCACAACCTCCCAGGGCCCCTGTTCCAGTGCTCTACCACCCTCAATGTCCTGTTGCTGGGCGCTACCAAAAAGAGTCTGGTACCATCCTCTTGACTCCCACCTTTGAGATATTTGTATGCATTGATGAGATCATCTCTCAGTCTAAACAGGACCAGCTCCCTCAGTCTCTCCTCATAGGAGAGATGGTCCAGACACCTAATCATCTTTGTGGCCTTCTGCTGGACCATCTCCAGTAGCTCCTTGTCTTTCATGAACTGTGGAGGTCAGGATTGAACACAATACACCAGATGTTGCCTCACTAGGGCCAAGTAGAGGGGAAGGAGGGTGGCCTCGACCTGCTGGCCACACTCTTTGCAATGCACCTACACTATTGGCCCTCCTGGCTGCATGGGCACACTGCTGGCTCATGGTCAACTTGCCATCCACCAAGACTCTCAGGTCCTTCAAAGAGCCGCTTTCTAGTAGGTCTGTCCCCAGCCTGTACTGGTACTTGGAGCTGTTCCTCCCCTGGTGCAATATCCTACACTTGCCTTTGTTGAACCATGTTAGGTTTCTCTTCATCCAACTCTCCAACCTATCAAAGACCTGCTGAATGGCAGCACAGCCTTCAGCCACTCCCACTAGTTTCATATCACCAACAAACTTGCTTCAGGTACATTTTATCCCTTCATCCTTGTTGATAAACAAGTTGGGTAATACTGGACACAGTACTGATCCCTGGGGAAGGCCATTAACTACAGGCCTCCAACTGGATTCTACTCCACTGATCACAATCCTCTGATCTCTGCCATTCAGCCAGTTCTTGATCCACCTCACTGTCCATTCATCCAACCACATTTCCTGAGCTTACCTATGAGATTGTTATATCATAGGCCTATGATATATCAAAAGCCTTGCTGAAGTCAAGGTGGACAACATCCACCACTCTCCCCTTGTCAATCCATCCTGCCACTCCAGATGGTCTACACTCTCCACTGGTGTAAACTAGCTGACAATTTAACCTGTATCTATTGTAAGCAAGAGACCAGAATATAAGTCCCTTCCAGATCTTCATGTTTCTATTGAGTATGAAAATAAAAGCCTCTGGCAACAGTAGAGAGAATATTTGGGTTACAAAAAAAAATTGGGTACTTTAGGAGATGCCTGATTTAAGAGAAAATAGAGTAATAGGCAGATTCTCAAACTTCTTGGTAGGATATTTTTTTTGACACCATACTTTGTGCATTTTTGTCATGCATTGCCAACATGCCATATGCTTACAACACATGGTAAAAGCATGGGTAAGAAAATGTGATTGTGACATGTAAAGACAACTCTGGATCCGTAATACTTCTGAGCTAAAATACACTTGTGCATTTGTTATATAAGTTTAGAGGATATTTTTTTTTATCAAGCACTTTGGATGTATATCACTGGAAAGGATTGTGTGCCTCCAACTTAGCAGATTCTATAGAAAGAGAATAAGGACTGGATTAGGTGATTAACAGCCAGGGTTTCAAGGCTGTAGTCCATAGGTTGCTATTGATTCTCAGAAGTTTAGGCTCTTCACTTGAGTGTCCTGTGTTAATTTACTACTCTGGAAAAGCAGGTTTTACCGATTGCTTGTAAAGAGTTTAAAAATTGCGTGCTCATATCAAAGAACTGAAGTTCTGTATTTATGGTTAATTGTGTAATGGCTAGCTTGGCTCTTCTTGGTTTTTTGTATGTAAAGACTAGTAGCTCTTGTCTCAAAGAGTTTATACCATGAAGAGATAATATAGAAAATGACTGTGAGAGAAAAGAAGCTAATGAGAGATAAAAAATATTTGACTAAGGTGAGTCACACAACACTCAGTGACAGATTTGAAATGAAATCCGGGCTTTCTGCATTCCAGACCAGTTTCATACTCACTAGTCCTTGCTGTCACCAGCAACCACTGTTACTCATATCATACTGGGGAGCTTAGCGTCTGTCCTTACATACTGGCATATGGGGTAGACTACTCTTCTGAAGTTGCTGCAGGAGTTTGTCTTTCCAAAAATGCCATTGATAAAACCAACTGCATTTCAGAAAAGTGCATGATAGAATAAAATGCATGAGAAATTGCTTTTAGAGACCTTAACCTACTGACACAGTTAGGAAAATAGACTCCATCCATGACTGAGCAGAAGGAAGGGCTCTTTCATAGGGATATTCAGCAAAGAACACAACTAAGATGCTTGAACCAGGCCAGTCTTACAAGCATATGTATTTGTAAGTGGACATTGAGGCTTGGAAATTAATTAAATAGTTGATTGAAGAATGTTTCATTACTTATTCCCACTAGAAACATTAATATGAATGCAAGATTACCTGCCACCAAACAATATGCAGACTTCTCAGAGATGATGCATATCAGACAGATTTTATCAGAGACACCCAGGCAGAAGAAATGGCAAACCAAGAGGTAGTCTGTTCTTTGTCTCTTCCTTTGTCTCCTTTTTCTTAGCAGGCCACTGGGATCATCACAAGCTAAGAGAAGAGAGAAAGGAAGTCTACACTTAATTTATCATTCCTTCAAACTTTAAAACCCAAGTGGTCCCTTGGATCAGACATGTTTGATTTCATTCATTCATCTAACAACAGAAAACAGAGCCAAGGCCAACAGAAAATGTTGTTCATTTACCATGTCCCCAGAGGGTTCATAATGGAGTTTACTGACACCTTGTTGGCAATGATGGTGAAATACTCCAGACATATACCTCAAGATTTCAGCATTCATGTTGACAGGAGTATAGATGCAAAAAAAAAAAAAAAAAGAAAGAAAATATTCACAGAACTGTTACCACTATTTGCATTCCTGGGACTTAATACATTTGCTCACATGAAGTTTCAGTGCTTGCTTAAAGAGATTGTACTGAAAATATCAAATATATGGATCTGCTCCTCCCTGGCTGATGAGAAGGAAGATTTTGAAGAGCTGATGCTGCTCACAGCTAAAACATGCAATGCCTTTGTTAGGAAATGGTGTGTCCCATCCTCTTCTGGAACGTGGAATAATGCAACCACACTGAAGTAAGAAACTCATTTTGGGTATGTCAATACTAGGTCCAAGTTCTCCCTGCAGGTTGCCTTCCAAAAACAGTGGAGGGTGCACCTTTGTCCCATGAGGACAAGAGTTTTCCTCCTGCAGATTCTCCATATGTAGATATTAGCAAAATGTAAGGCAAAATAGACTCAACCAACAGATGTATTCAAGTGACAAGTAAAGCCTTCACTACATGTAGCCTTGCACTTTCTTCTGTGGTTACCCACTGCCTTAGGACAGTGTTGGTTGAAGTGATGTTTGAGCAGCTGCACAACTTATGAGTATTTGTAGAGTTTTCTTGGAATGGTTTCACATGACTTCATTTTTCAGTATTGACTTTTAACATTTCTACTTGACATCTGTACATGTTGTCCAGTCCTTACTTAACCATGTTTCTGCCCCATCTGACTAAGTGCAGGATACATATACAATGTGGACCTGTATACAGGAAACCACCAGCAAAACACAACATTGGAACATATATGAGCAACAGAGGCATTGTGTGGATTCTAGGTGCTCACCATGCCAGGTGGTTTGGTGAGGAGCAAATCTGTTCTCAGTTCTTGACCTGTTCTGCTGAAGACACTCAGTTGCTATTCTTTCATTTCTAAAGAAACCATTTACATCTCCAGAAAGGAGATTGTAGCAACAGCTCTATGTTTGGACCCCCTGGGAACTCATTTAAGTACAAACCTCATCTGGGCAGAGCTAACAACATGGTGGTGGTGAAAACATTTAAGGAGAGCCTGAGAACTCAATTAATCCCAAAGCTAGGCAACTTGATACAATTACTGACATACCTGATAGAGCAAGAGCTGGGAGGAGAGCTCATAGGAAGTTGAAAAGAAAGGGAAAAGACTCTAGGGCCTGACCTTATCTGTTTTCATTTTGTGGTGAGCACCCTCAATCCTGCAGTGCACTCATCTCCATGGGAAAACAAGTTCTGTCACCACTCCAGGTACCTGGGTTTTGGAGTTATAGGGTGTGTTTGCCTAAAATTTCCAGAAGAGAGAGTTTCAGAAGTGTCATCTAGCATGGAAAACTTAGAAAAAGGTAAAAGTTTTTTTTTTTTTCAGTGGTGAGGTTTTTTTGTGTTGTTTGTTGTTTTGGGCTTTTTTGTTGGGTTTTTGGGTTTGTTTTTTTTGTCTTTTTCTATTTTCTTTTCTCTTTTTTTTAATAGGTAATTGAAAATAGAGTTTTATGACACTAGTTAGTGGACAAATTTAACAAGTGAGCTGTTTGGGTCACTATTATGTTTAGAATAAATTTGGCAGGTAGTTGCTGATTAAATGACAGATGGACTCATGCTGAATCTGAGATCTGATCTGAGAAATTTACAAATTGTTTAGACCCTTAACAGAGAAGGCTAAAATAAATTTTCAGGCTTCAGCACTGATTCTAGGTCCAGTCCTCTCTACACAAGTATTATCCTAATATTTTTCCTGGCCTCAAGCTGCAGTGTCACAAGCCTAAGTGGAATGAATCCCTAAAAGTGACACTGAATGTCTCAGTTGACTAGGAGAGCAATGGCAACTTGCACCCAGTTGTGATGCAACTTTCTAGGATTGAATCCCCCAGATCACCATGGAAGTGATTATAATGAGAATTTTGCTCTTTTCATTTTGCTGCTAGATTCAAATCTGGATCCCTCCTGTTGTCAAGGTTTTCGAACCTTGAATTTTAATTTTGATGGATTTATCACCAACCACCCTTTGCACATGGTTGGTTCCATCTATTTCTGGACATACTGGCTGTGCTGGGATAGCAAACAGTAGGAGAAGGAATTATCTTAAATGAGCTACATGAAACAGATTTCTGTCCGTGTCCCCTCGGCATTTCTTGATAACAACACTGTCAACAGATCTAAACATTGTCAAGATGTGTGAAAAGAAGCTAAGTTTATGCCTGTGACTAGAACTTTTCAGAGAATGGGTTTCAAAAACTTTTCATGTTTTTATTTTTTCAATAAGCTAGCAAAATTTCCATAGAAAGCAGATACTTTTTGTAAATATTTAATTCTACTCAGAATTCCAGTTTTCTGTTGGACTAGTTTTGTTGGGAAAACGTTAAAAGGCACTTCTTGGTGATTAGGTGGTTTCACTATTCCATTACATAAATTAGCATGTCTGCTAATGGAACATAGTTCAGCTTAAACTTTAAAGGATTTTGGTGGATGTCTGTTTCCATGTTTTCACCAATACTCTGAATTTTTTTATAATGCTAATGACTCAGCTCTTATCAGCTCTGTGCAGTAAATACTTAGGGTAGGTCAATCAGAGAACAACTTTGTATGTAAGGCTAAAAGATGGTTTAACTTGAAGGACAAAGTTATCCTCTGCATGGGCTTGTAATATTTTTGCACAAAGGTGAATTAGCACCACAGAGTTTAACATCTTTGACAAGTCTTGCACCCTAGCTTCCCTAGCATAAATTTTCCCCAGCAGTCTATGTATGCAAGAAAAAAGCAAAAGGAAAGCACAATTGTCCTCTTGGGGAGTGAAGAAATAACAAACGTGATATATGTCACTTTCTGCTCTACTGGAAGGAGCTCTGATATCATAGTGATGAACACAATGCAAGAGATTAAATAGAAACATTTTTTCTAAATTGTAAATTTTTTGCTGCAGCCTTTTCTGGGATTTGACATATATGGATCCCTGAATGTAGTTCTTCAAGAAAAGCTTTTACATAACTAAACAATAGATGACAACATGTAAGTGCATATGACTGAAATTCTTAGCTTGTCCTTGCAGACGAAGTAGTACTGCTAACATAGGGAAAGCAATTATTTATGTATGTTGATATATATTCTTTATTATATTAAACACATTCCACCTTATTGTATACATTTGGCATCTATATGCATTTCTTTAGTACATAAGTTTCTGTGTGTCTGTGGCTCAAAGAGGTTTTGAGCTTTTCTGTCTGTTGATTAATTCCAAATTGTGGGCTTGATCCAATATTTAAGCAATCAATGTCATATTTCAGGGAACAAGTGGTTTCTCCTCACACAATTACTTTCATACACAGAAACTTATCTTCCTATGAGTTAACTAAGACTAACTTTGTCTACATCTCTGCTCTGGTATCCTACATTTGCTGCTTGATCAAGTGCTTATGTGCAGCCCTGACAAAAGGCTGGGAGAGATGGAGTTGCTCTTGCCTGTAGGCAAGAGAAAGTAAGTAAAGGCTTGCTTTGCTTGTAGAAAGCATATTACATGTAACATATAAGAATAGTTTTGATGGGCTGAATGATGAATACTAGGGTGCTGAATTCGGGTTGTGCTAAACTTTAGTGAAACTCCAAATGTGAGCCACCAAACAGGTTATAGCATATATCTGTATATGCTGTATATATAGATAATGTGGCTGATGGCTGCATTTTACCTCTGATTCCAGAGAGACCTCCTGAGCACTTCTTCATCAAAGAACTCAGTAGTTCATTTTCAAGAGAAAGGGTGAGTTTAAGGTCCATTAAGCACAGTGAAATTTCTGAATGTATCACAATTACAAACCCACCTGTGCTAGGCAGAGTAACTTTTTTGTCGAGTCACTGCATTAGACTCTTTAAGCTGATGTGCTTATGTTCATTTAGAAATCACTTTAACAAATAAGCAGCATCCCAAATTGCAATTTACTATCTGTAGATGATTTGATAATTGCAGGATTCTTTACAGTATTTATATGAGGAAATTGGCAATTCATAAATGTTAAATTACACTGTTTCTGTCTGTTTGCCAATTGCATAAAATTACTGAACTAAATCTTGCTGCTATTGGAGTAACATAGCTTAAGCTACAGTAATTCTAAGATATAGTTATCCTGTGCAATGCAGATTTACACAAACTGATGTCAAATACTGCTGTGCTGTGAAGAGACACTACCTGTAATTTAGAATGGATGCAGCCATTTCACAAATGCAGTGCACCAGGGTAATTTGCCCTGCTCCTCAGGGTGGTTAAAGACTTTCTAACTAGTTTTTTCCAGCTGGGATGAGATTCTTCGGAATACTGGTTTTTGTGCTTGGTTCTAGACAGCTACCTTATCTCAGTTTTATAAAATATACTCCTGTTCTTAATTCTTCCCTGTGACTATCTTTTTATTTTTACATGATTTGTATAATTATTCTGGCTGGGCTCAAATTAGCTGCTTTTTAAAATTTTTTTAAATAAATAATATTGTCATTGTTTTGTTTTGGCTTTTTTTTAATGTTTCATCAGTGAATGTATAAGAGCACAGAATTTTGGTTTTGCAGCAACGTTGCAAGTTAAGGGGATTTTATGCCAGAGGAATATAAAAGTATGTATTTATTATACAAATCCTAATGATCAAAGACCTGGATAGGCTGTTTTGCTGTTGTCTAACAGCTTGCCTTTATTGATCTATACTTATAAAGCCATCTTCATTTCAAAACAGAGTGTATTTATCATGTCTTGCTGGAATTAAAACTACAACCCTCCTCCTCTGAAAAACAGGTGATGCCCTTTTGTCTCAGGTATTCCTTTCCACAGAATTTCTCACGGCCCTTAGAAGCTCTGAGCTCCCTTGATAGTAAAAGGAGACAGAATGAGCTTCTTTGCTTTTTCAATTTGGCTTTTTTTCTCACTTGAATGTGGTGTCCAGATATGGCAGCAATGAGCAGCGCAGCCCAGGCTGAGGCGAGCAAGTCAGAATGGCAGCATATGGGTTCCTCAAGCAATCTGCTGTGCAACTCTATTATTAAGCTAGAGAACAGTACAGGGCACTTGACCCATCAATATTAGATTGCACAGAGATTGCTCCCTGGAATTGATGATCATGATTGTCTTGAAATTCCTGCAGTGGTTACAGGCTGAGTTGGTAAGCACAAAAGTATTTTTTTTCATCCTATGAGCTCCTTGGCTTGTAGCAATGCATTCGAAGGTCCTATATTTGAACATTACAGGATTTGTTTGGGTTTTTTTCTATTGAACATAACAAAATTCAAGTTGCAGTATAATTTTTTGAATATAAGCATACAGTTAAAATTTCATGCAGGTGTTATTAGCATTTTGCCTTTGTAGCCATTTTCTAATCATTGTGCAGATGAAGTGTTTCCGAATGAGAAAGTTACCGTAGTTTTTTAGCAAGTACCTCAGGCAATTTGCTGACATATATCAGTGCACTTGTCAAATGCTTTGACACAGATGTCTAGTTTTGGCAACCACAGAATTTGAATATCCTACCCTGAACATATCTATTCATAGATTCAATTCAGATCCGGTGTAGGTGGGTGCAACTTCATTGACTTCAACTGTGAAGCTGCCGCCTGTACTTGAGCTGAATTTAGGCTTAAAGTGTGCCCAAGAACAGCCTGGAGAGCACTCAAAATGGTGCTACAAGACCTGTTGCTGTCTCTGCCTGTGTGCTAGGATGTGTCACAGGTGCTCCTGGGCCACCAGGGCCAGCCACAGCACTGATGGATGGCCTGGCCTCACCCTTCCACTTCTCTGCAGGAAGGTAATTTGGAGTCAGAGCCAGCCCTGGGTGATGGGATGCTCTTGCTTCCATTCATGCTGCAGTGTCAGTCCCTACCCTCTGGCTGTCACACTGCCCCTCCAGTTGGACTTTGGAAGTTGGGACTCTGTTTCCCCTCGTAGAGGGTTTCTTTGGCCATTGTAAATATCCCAAATATGAAAAAACCTTTTTGTTCTCCCTCCAACCAGCTATTCTAACTTCCTGCAGCTACAAGTCCCCAGGATTATTAATCATTACTATTACTTAACTGAGCTTCTTGCTAGGTTCACAGTAGGCATCGAGAGAGAAGGTTTCTTTTTCACTCTTGGGAGAGCAGCCACCCCAATCTGACACTGTGGTGGAGGTCCAGGCTGAGGTCACAGAGGCTCTTTTGTCACCTCAATTGGCCCCAGTCACTTTGAGTACTCACCAGAATATACAGCTTCCACTCTGCTGCCCCAAAACCCTTCCAGGGAGAGTTTCATATTGCAGAGAGGACAGCCAGGAAATTAGTGACAACAGGATTAGCCTTAACGTACCTGCTAATATTCCATGGGTCTGTGGTGGTTGGTACTGCCTCTGCAGCTGTCGCTTCCCTACTCAGTGATCCGCCACACCATGAAATACATTAGTATGGCTGGAGGAGAGAGGGAGGGCACAGGTCTCTGCTGCTGCTGATAATCACCTGTTCTACTCTGTCCCAATCCAGAGCTGTTGGGTTCCCTTCCCGTCTGTCAGATATGGGGTGGTCCAGTGAATACATTGCAATTTGGAGCAAAACCTCAACATTAGCATGTTAGTGTTCCCAGACACTAGGATTTGCTAAAGATATGATTTGTTTTATCAGTGCTATGAGAGAAGAATAAAAATGTTGTAGATGTTTGTTTGCCTGCAGATAGAAACACAATTGTCACGGTATATTTGGGATTGTCACTGCATAGCATGTCTAGATTTGATTTTTCTCAAGATGGTTGTGAAGTGAAATCAGTGGATTGACACAATGTCTTTGCTTGTAAATCATTGTGCTGAGCTGCCCTGCTGCTATCAGAAATAATCACAAAATACAGTGCTACATGACACACATCATCCTTTACTTGAAGAACACAGTGTTAATTTTATGCTTTCCTTTCACATAAACACCCTCACTTGCACCTTTACAAGCCCCCAAACATTGGTTACCAAATGATTATATTACATCAACCCCCTCTTTTGTTCCCCTGCTATAAAATTGAACAACTGGGATGGAGAGAATTTGGTCTCAGTCCAAAACATGGCTCAATGCATCTGCATTTGGCTCTGTGCCCTAAGATATAATATTCAAATGTGAGTTGTCCTTAATTTTTGTTTAAATAATCCTTTTTCCTTTTCGTTTTTCTGGAGTGGCTGCAGTGCTTGCAAGATGTTTGCCCCTCCTGTTGTCAGATTATTATTAAATGCAATTTCTGTCTCTTCTTTCCCCATGAAATTTGGAAGAGATGAAGCCCAATGGGACTGTTTAGAAATTAAATGACCCCCCCCTCCAGGAACAGCTCTTTCAGAATGTCTTAATATTTAATAAGGAATGGTAAAATTTCTGTAGTTTTCTTTAAAAATCTTACAGTCTATAGTGGGGAACATTTTTCTCTGATTTATTTTTTTTTCTAAAAAGAGCTTTTATTACCTATGAAATCCTAGGGGTCCTCTACTCAAACAGCTTTAGCTGATACTGCTGCTGGTTAATAATTATGAATGTGCTATGCACAGTAAGGGCTTTGTCCAGTTTGCCAGACTGCAATGGGATTTGAGTCAAACCAGAGTAGACCTAGCTTGCAATAGAGTTGTGCGTAAATCCTTTGTGCATGCAACTTCCTGTGATTAAAGAAGGGCAGGACTTTGAGAAGTGGCATAGTACAAAATCATCTGCAAATTCAGTCTTGTCTTGCACTTTTCCATTCATGCTGCCCTAAATTCAGTGACATAGAGGGGGGAGCAGGTCAGCGGAGAGTGTGAGCTTCAGCTGAGAAAACATTTGCTGTATTTTCTGTGTTTTAGTTGCTGTTATTAGTACTGATAATGCTTAGCAGCAGCACCAATTAAATTGTTGTAAATAGAGATTAGAATGTGGTTAGGGATAACACAGTTGACGATATGTGTATTTAGTAAACAAAAATGCCAGTATGTATAAAGCATCACCTACATGTTAAAGCTTGGTATTTCATAAGACAGCAAAACATAGGGATTGTGTTGAGACAGCAAACTGAATAAAAAACATTTCATTTATAAATTAATTGTGGTTTAGTGTTATAAACCCCAGCAGGCAATTCACTCATTGGGGATAATCATTCAAAATCTGCTCTGCTTTGGTAACAAGCTAAAAGAGAGACAGAGCAGCATTTCCAAAACATATTGGGGGTTTTCTTAGTCCTTAGGAATGAGTTATTTTAGCTTTATGTTGTTTGTTTTTTTTAATTTAAAAAATGCTGTCTTCTGTCTGGAGAGCAGTCCTAAAAGACTAGGTTTATTAATATTTTCCAGATTTACATGAACTGTTATCTAAATAATGACAAATAGGGGACTTAAAATACATACCACGTGGTGGAAAAATTAAGAGTCTTCCTTAGCCACCTGATCCAACAACCTTGAGTGAGTTATTTAAAACCAGGTATGGTGAGTAATTATAAATCAAGTGCTTGAGTTGCTGAAGCATTTAACAAAATAAGACTGTGCTTATCATCAAAGTATTTCCAGAGACTGTTCCTTCTCAGGCTGTTGTTACTGCTCTCCTACAATTCTGTTGTTTCTGTTCTGATTGGGGCATTTGTAGCTTATTGTCAGGACTAGCAAGGTGGATTACCAGCATGAGGAAGCAGAAGAGGTTTAGGTCTTAATAGGTGAATAAGGAAACTGGAGTTGTTGCCAGTAAATGATGATCTCCAGGAGCTAACAAGGTGCAAAAAAATTCATCTCATCCTTTATGAGAGATCAGCTTTTACCGAAACTGACTCTGAAAAAATCACCTGTCCTTGGCTTGGCATTTTCTCTTCCTCCTCTTTTCTCCCTATCTCCCTGTAATGGTACAAGACATTTTTTTTCTTTCCCTCCCAGCTATAAGCATGAATAAGATACTAATCTGGGAGATATAGAGTTGCTGTGGATATATCCTATTCAGCATTTGGAAAAAATGTGATGATGCAGAGTCCCAAGAAAAACTATTTAAAAACTTTTCTGTAAAACCCTGGTCTGGGTTGCCACATGGGTTGCAGTTGACCAGTATTGGGAGGAGATGCAGCAAAAGCAAAACCACTGTTAAAACATACTTGACATAATAGTGTGTTTCCTGTTCCTCTTACTATTTTAAAAATGTACTAATATAAAAAGAAGCTTTGCTTAAAGGTACCAGGAAGGTGACTCTTACCTTGAGTGGTATAATGAAGATCACTTCAAAATTGAAAAATATAAATGATATAACAGAGTTCTTTTGTATTGACCTTAAAAAATAAATGTTGGAAGTTGTTGATGAGGTCATAAATATAGCCTCTTCCAAGAAAAGTTGCTGAACCTAGTGATGGGGGAAAAAGGAAAACACAGATGTACATCTGTATGGGACAAAACAGTCATACATTTAAGTTAGAAGGAGAAAACTGTTTCTCCTAATCTTATGTTCTCTCTTTCCCAAGATCATTTTGCTAGAAGGTCTCATAGCCAGATATTTGTTCCTATTGAATCTATTATACATTTTTATATCTGGCATGGCACTTTCCACAAATGAACGGTCATAAGGATAAGCTATTTCTTCATTTCAAGTAAAGATTTTTACCAGTAACTGCTACTCTTCCTTAACCACCAGAAAGGAGGTTGCTGGAAAACAGCATTAAAATAATATCATCTCTCTTAAAAAAAAAAGACAGTGGAGGCAGACCTAATTTGTATAGACTGCTGTTAAATTATAGAGCAACACCAATTAGGCATGAATCATCACCTGCTGACATTTTGTTCGACTGATGGCTCCAAAACACAACGTCTGCATGGTTAGACAGCAATGTCAGGCTCGGTGGAGATGTAGAGATACAAAAGAATAAAGACCAGAAAGAAAGGATACTTGGTATGATTTGACCACCTGGGTATTGTCAGTTCTCCAAGGAGTGATGTTGTCACTAGGAAGCTGTAGCCCTCCAGCTGCATGAAGTTTCCATTCTTACCAACTGTGGGTCTCCTGTGGATAAACATGTGGCAGCTTGTTAAAGTGTCAGAGCAATGAGGGCACTATATTGGTTGTTTCTATCAAGAGTCCCTGAGACTGAACTGAAGCAGAGATGCCTGTGAGGGCTGAATCCCTGGGAAGGGAAATAGATTAAGTACCTTTTCCTGCTGCCTCTTAAAAGTCACATATGGATGTGGAGGTCCACTTGCCACTGCAAATAAATGTTTCTGTTTGAGTCAGCAGATTGTTTATAAGAAACCGTTGATGTGCTTGTGTTCATATTGATCAGTAAGTGTTATTTTTAATTTTAACAAGGAGATGGTTGTGGGAAACTGTCTCTTGTGAGTCTCTGCCACGACAGCGTTGGATGCAGTGGCTGTGTTACACAGAGGCTCACATTTCCCCATGCTGCCTGGCTGCCATTCCAATACAGCCTGTAAAGAGCTACTTAGCTTTGAGTCATTTCTGAACAGTGCAAGTATTAGGAAACTTCCTCTTATTCATTATCAATAAGAATCTGTTTTAGGAGTTCCCAAGAGCCTGCTTTAAAGGCTGTTTCTGTCTGGTTTCCTCCATTGGCCTGTATCAGGTTACAGAGCTGTGTCTCCCACTTCCCAGCCCTTGTCTGTGGCTGTCATTCTCCCAGTCCACAGGCAAATGCCTTCACTCTGCTCATGGGTAGCCAAAATTTCTCTGAGGCCTTTGATGCAAGTGATTTTTTGCTTTTCACATCTCAAAACAAAACTGAAATGCTTATCATTGTGCTTCAGTGCAGATGCTTTCTTTTCTACTTGGGCTTATCATGTGCCTCATGCCCAGCTGTTCTCTTAGTCTTTCCCACAGAACCTTCTCCATACCACAGGGTGCAGCTCCCTATGGCAATAGTTATGCTGAAACTCCTTTCTGCTGCCTTCTCCACAACAGTCAAACTCTTGTGAAAGCAACTCAAAATCCTTCCATCAGATATTTGAGTGACTGCATTATGGATGTCATGAATCACATATACATGTCATATCCCTGGATTGTGCTATCGACTGCTAATTTTGGGTTACAGATTTTCTCAGAAACAAACTTTTCCTATGTCTTGTGCAGCTCTAACTTCACCTTTGGTGCCACATGGTTGCTGAGAGGGAGATAAAATCTTTCAGCTAGTTACTTTGGCAGTTTTTTTCTGGAAATGGTTTAGGTCTCGCTCATGACTAATCTGTTGCATCCATTTTTCCATATCTTTAACTTTTGTTTTCTCATTAAAGTCTTTCGTAAGTCCAGGGAGACTTTTTTGTGTGTTTTTTTTTCTTTCCTCATTTCTTTTTTTTTCCATGGAAAGGAAGGAATCTTTACTGTAACACTTCCCTTTTTCTGTGGATTTGCTTTCTCCTAAAGCCATGGAAGCCATTTCTTTCTGTCCTTGCCCAGCCAAATCCTGAGAAGTTGTGTGGACTGCAGCAAATGCCACTTTCTAACCGAAGTCCCTCAGCAGTTTAAAGGCACCTGTTGAATCTTTAGACACTAGCAGAAGAGATGATGTTTAATCCTTACAATATAGGTTTTCAATTCTGAATTTCTATTCCAAAATTCTAGTCAAACATGGAAAGTTCATTGTCAAACCCACATAATGTATCAGCCACAAAATCAAGTTAATGTAACAGAAATTACGTGCTTTCTGAGGAAAAAAAAAAAAAGAAAAGCCATTTACTTCTCATTAACAGCTTTTAAAAATAAACCCTACTCAGAAATTTTAAAATTGTTTCTAAAAGATCCCAAGACCCTGCTTTAAAGGCTCTTTCTGTCTAGTTTCCTCCATTGGCCTGTGTCAGGTTACAGAGATGTCTCCCAGTTCCCAGCCCTTGTCTGTGGCTGTCATTCTCCAAAAATTCTTTGAAGTCTTTGATGCAAGAGATTTTTTGCTTTTCACATCTCAAAACAAAACTAGTTTCCTCCTGCCACTAATGAGACCAATATGCTTCAGTGCAAGAGCCACTCCCATGGGCATGGCAGGGGGTCAAGGGGAAAAAGTGATTATTTAGTACTTGTTCACCTCACAGATGCTTAGTTGTCATTGAAAAGAGCACACATAGAGATGTGATGCAGAGTTACTCATCCTTGCAACTGCTGCATAGTGTAAATGCAAGTTAATATGTGGTTTGTTCCTGGAATAGGGATGCACCCAAACCTCTGAATGCAGACAATTATTTTAACTTCAGTGAGCCCCTGGGTCTTCAGAAATAGCTCAAAGAAAAGGCCCACATAATTTATAAAAGGAAAAGGGATTCTTTTGATATTTTGGATTCCTCAAATCAGCGAACTTAAAGGTATCTTTGTTATTATTTCTTCTGTGTTTGCTCCTTTTCCCAGCTCCCCACACAGTAAGGATTTTGATGAATAAACAACTGATGATCAGACTATTTCTCTAGATCCTCTTTTGTAGCAGGAATTTTGAAAAGTTAAGAAACAAAATGCTGTAAGGGTGTTCCTCTTTCTTGTTTTCTTTCCTCTGTATTTCAGCTTCTAATACCAGTAATTCCAGAAGAGATTTGCATTCCGAAAAGGTAAAATTAATCTGGCATTTCTGCTATTTTTCCAAAGGCCCACTTAGCACAATACATGCAGGGATAGAAAGGGGTTACTCACCTGAAGTCTATCTTAATTTAATTTAACCATATAGGATATATACTTCCTCCCATCCTCAACACCTTCCCTGGGGTGGTGAGTGAGACATAACATATTAATCAATGCACATTTTCTCTGGTGATCTCAAAAAAGTGTGGGAATAGGGTTGAGAGATGATACTATAGTTGCTAATATTCATATGGAATGTGTGATTGAGGTCTCCTGCAGTTTGTTGTAATCTTTGGAGAAAATGTAACTCTGTCAAAATGACCCAGGGAGAAGGGAACAGCTAAAATCAAAGAATATTCAAATTCTCATTCCAATTAAGCAGGTATTTCTTAAAAAATTTCAGTGAGTTTAGGTGCTGGGGCAGAAATGTGAACCAAGATGATACAGAACTGACTGTGTGGCTCCCTAAGGAAGATTCTGACCAACATGAAGACATTGTAGTTCCAGTTCCTACAGGAGAGGTCACTTACCCTGGTGGGAACTGATTCTAAGATTTCTCATCTGTATAAAGTGACCATATAGCAGTTTGTCAAAATTGTGTTGACTATATACTATTTTAACTCATGCAATAGTCAAATGTGTGATTGGCTTGAGCTGGGGTCCCAGCTTGGAGTGTACACTGCACCCAGTCTTGTCATAGGGATCTGATTTTAAAACTTTTGTTTGTTGTTTAACAGCCATTTAGAAAGTCCTGGTCACACACAGTATTCACCTGTTTTGGTACCTTTTTTTATATTTGCCTGTGAACAATTGGTCAAGTACAAGACAATTAAGTACATCTATATGGGTTCTTATTCATTTTAAAATATGCTTCTGCTCAATAACTTGATCATAAAAACAGTGTATGCATGTTTTCTTTGTACAGTTTTGTTCCTTGCTAGTTTCTGTATTGTGTACATTATAGTAGTCTTTTTCATGAGAAATATTCCTATAAGCTCAGCTTGCCATCCAGGAGTCCAAATACCTTCCTCTCTAGTTGTTAAGCATCACCAGTGGTGAAACTGCAATACTCCACGTTTTCCCCTGCCATAGTTTTTCATTCAAGGTTAGACATAACACAAAGTTAGGGTTAACACACTGCTTATTTATTTTGCAATTAGTTGTCAACACTGCTTTTAAAAGGAAATAATCTGGGCTCATTCTTTGCTGTTTTGTCTCTGTAGGACAGGCAAAGAACAGAAGCAACGATAGCAACAATGAAGATTTGATGGCTAAGCAGATATAATAGAGCACATTTTATCACTGCCTATTTGTCAGGAACTGGAGGAAAAGTTGTCTGGCTCAAAACAACCAGTTGGGAAAATGGTGGGGGAACAGGTCAAGCTCTGCTTAGGTGGGGTGGCAGCTGCTCCCATCCTGAGCCCCTTGAGCTTTAGCAGGTAACTGCTGGTCTGCACTGTCCTGCATGACATCCTTGTCTCTAAATTGGAAAGACATGGATTTGATGGTGGACCACTCAGTGGATAAAGAACTGACTGGACGGTCTCATGCAGAAAGTTGTGGTCAGTGGCTCATTGTCCACATGGAGGCCAGTGATGAGTGGTGTCCCAGAGGGATTGGTGCTGGGGCCAATACTGTTCAATGTGTTTGCTGGCAACATGGACAGTGGATTGAGTGCACCCTCAGCAAGTGCAGTGATGACACCAAGCTGTGTGAGGCAGTTAACACACTGGAGGGAAGGGATGTGCCATTCAGAGGGACCTTGGCAGGCTTGAGAGGTGGCCAATGCAAACCTCATGAAATTCAACAAAATGAAGTGCAATTGCTGTGGCAATCCCAGGCACACCTACAGGGTGGGTGGGGAAGTAATTGACACCAGCAGTGAGGAGAAAGACTTGGGAGTGACAGTGGATGGGAAACTCACAATGAGCCAGCAGTGTGCACTAGCAGCCCAGAAAGCCAATTGAATCCTGGGCTGCATCAAAAGGAGTGTGGACAGCAGGTTGAAAGAGGTGATCCTTCCCCTCTACTCTGCTCTCATGAGACCCCACCTGGAATACTGCGTGCAGTTCTGGTGTCCTCAACAGAAGAATGACATGGAACTGTTGGAGCAAGTCCAGAGGAGGCCATAAAGTTCATAAGAGGACTGGAGTATCTCCCCTATGAAGACTGGCTGAGGAAGTTGGGGCTGTTGAGCCTGGAGAATAGAAGCCCACATGGAGACCTCACAGCAACTTTTCAGTATCTGAAGGGGCCTACAAGGGAGCTGGAGAGGGATTCTTTGTTAGGAACTGCAATGATAGGACAAGGGGTAATGGGTTCAAATTGAAGGAGGGGAAGTTTAGGTTAGATATGAGAAAAGAGTGTTTTGCTGTAAGGGTGGTGAGACACTGGAACAGGTTGCTCAGCAATGTGGTGGCTTCCCTGACCCTGGCAGTGTTCAAGACCAGGCTGGATGAGGCCTTGAGCAGCCTGATCTAGTGGGGAGGTGTCCCTGCCCATGGCAGGGAGTGTTGGGACTAGATGATCTGTAAGGTCCATTCCAATCCTGAAATTCTATGATTCTATGAATGGTCTCAGTGACCACATGGCTCTGATGTGAGCCTTGAAATGGTGGCGGTCAACCACCTGGCCTTGCTGCAAGCCATGAGATGGATGCCGAAGCACCCTGGCTCTGCCTAAAGCACAGTTGCAAGTGTGACCTCACACTGGGACGGGCCTTGGTCAAAGGGAATGGATAAAAGCACAGCAAGATGCATGATACATGGCACACCCTACTGCCATAGGTTAGAAGCTGATGAGACCACCGTGAACCCATGGGTCAATGCTGGAAAAGTTACGAAGATGCTCCTCATCATCCAGATGGTGCTCATCAATTGCTTAGCTGGTGTGATTTACCTCAGTCTGGCGAATGTTTGCTGATAAGGGAAGCATATAGGAATTTGGTTAACAAGAGATAATGTATATAAGAATATAAACACGCCTCAGATTACATTGTTTACAGCGTTGTACCATTTGCACACTCCTCCTGTCATACATGATTTTCAAGTAGATCTGTTGCTTTCAAAGTTCTTCATTATGTTACAAATTTAGTAGAGGAGTGTTAATTGGTGAAAGAAACGTATGTAAGACTAACTGTCTGAGCAAGTCTCAAAGGGAAAGTTGTTGCAAGGAACCTCAGACAAGAATGCACCCGAGGACATAAAGTCTCACTCCTGTGATCAGCTCATCCAGGAGGAGTACAGAGGAGCCAGCAGAAGTCCAAGACCAAGATAAGGAACTTTATAATTGCAAACAAGATAACAAACTAAGCCAAGACCATACATGGAAGGAAGAGCCAAGGTTCTAGGAAAGGACACTAATGGACATCTTTTCAACAACCACATGGGACCACCAGAGACCATGCAAAAGCCCCGTGGAAGACCCCCAAGAAGCCACTGACTCAAAAGTGGACTAATTAGCATAAGAAGCAAATCACTAACCAATAGAGGATAGAAGACTAAATAATAAGAGTTAGGTAACTTGTGACCAATGAGCACTAATTTATTTGTTTTCTGAAATGTATAAATAGTAAGAAGTTTGGATAGTTGGTGTGCAAGTTAGGCAGAGAGATGCCCCTTGCACCCAGAGCCTCAATAAGCATACTTGCTTTATAACTCTTTGGAGTCGTAGAGTTTGTTTCCGCACGTCAGGGTTGCAACTATCTGCCTCTCTTTCTATTTACTTTTCTCTTTTTCTCTTTACTTTTCTCTTTTTCTCTCTTATTTTCTCCTTTGCGATATATTAAGTTACAAGCCACACAGAGCAGTATCCATTTAATTACTCTCTAAGTGCTGTGATCAGTGCCTGGCTAAGGCTTTGTTCTCTCAAAGTATGCTGAGTTAAAGTTTGCACTGTGTTTGAATGCTGTGAAGTTTAGTTGCCTTGCCTTTTGCCAAGTGTCTTATTCCACACGGGTGACTCAAGATTAGTAAGTAAAGATTATGTCTTCTTGAACCTCCTGAGAATTGAGTTTTTTCTCCCATGCACTGCCTAGAGTAATACAATATTACTTTCCCCTCAACCCACCGAGTGGACTGGGGCATTACACTTTTCAAAGTGGCTCTTTCATAATACTTCAGTAACATTTATTCTCCAAGTGTCTTATTCCACACGGGTGACTCAAGATTAGTAAGTAAAGATTATGTCTTCTTGAACCTCCTGAGAATTGAGTTTTTTCTCCCATGCACTGCCTAGAGTAATACAATATTACTTTCCCCTCAACCCACCGAGTGGACTGGGGCATTACACTTTTCAAAGTGGCTCTTTCATAATACTTCAGTAACATTTATTCTCTTTATTCCAAATACTTATGATATTTAAAGGTAGTTTCTTTAACAACATGAAGATTCTGTGCTTTCCTTTTTTGTCCCCAAAACAACATGCAGATTTCTCATGGGAAAAGCAATAGAATTCCCTAATAACTTTGTCAAAATATTTGTAGGTGCTGGTCATAAGTATAGACATAAAAAAAATAACAGTTGAAGATTATCAAAGAATCATAAACCAGAAATACAGACTATATAAACTGAAACATCAAAGGGTCTTGTATGTAGTTCCAGTCTTTTATTTCATATGGTAATTTGAATCTCCCCTGTTCTAATGATGCAGCAACCTGCTACAGTTTCCTTTCAATAGGGAGTAGGTATAGGGAGTATCTTGGTTTTTTTTTTTTATTTAAAACCCCTTGTGCTCCAAAACAGTGTCAAGAACTCTGTTTGTGATATATTACAAAAGATACTAAATAATGTGCTCTCTCATCTAACATAGAGAAGTTTTTGAGTCCCTCATAGAAATTGTAGTAAACTTTCTTTAGCATCTGTATATCTGTAGGCTCATCACAGAAGCTTGCTAGAATTCTTGACATTTAACTTCAAGCACAATATTTACACTGCATCATGTTTATCTCCATAAGCATGGTGAGTGATCTGCATTTATTCAGGCTCCAAGTTCTGGTGACAGAGGAGGGTACAAGCAGCTGACACTGTGACCCTGAAATTACTTTAGCCTTAGAGCAAACAAAGCCTTCTGCTGAACAGTTTTAGAGTTTAGGAGAGGTTCTGGCTGTTTAGTAGAATTAGTCATGGCAGAGGGATGCTGCAGAGGATCCTGCCACCCTTCTTTACCTTGCAAGGATGGCTTCTGTTCCTTGAGGGTGAGGAAGGCATGTGCAAAGCAGGTGCTTCAGCAGAACACATCCTTACAGGAATACTTTGCTAGACCACAAAGGTCATCACCCATTTATTCTACCCTTATGAAACCCTGACAACATCAATTCTCTGAAGAGCTAGAGGCTGCGTTGGTGCCCTGATGCTATGCTTGTAATCGTAAGAGCAAGGACTGAAGCAATGTCAACCTGGCCTCACCAGAAATCCTAGAAATACCTTGCAATCATTCTCCTAACAGTGCTGTGTGCAGAATACTTCCATGGAAAAGGCATGGCCTTGTTTTGATGAAATGCAGAGTGCTAAGAAAGTGTCTTGTATAGATAATATTTCCCATCTGCCCCATCACCAGCCCATTCTGTACCCATCCTGAAAGCTGCTCTGCTAATAGATTGCCTCCTGATATGATATCTGAAGTCCTTGATCAATTATTTTTGCTCATTTGTTTTGGCTCACAACAAAGGTGGCTTTCTGTAAAGTAAATGCTGGCTCAAGCATTCCCTGCTTTTTCTCTGGGTGTGTTTATATGCGTGTGTGGTGGATATATAATGATGCGATATCTCTGCATCTAGAGTTTGTCAAATCACTAGGCATAGCTGTGTGGGGCCATGAAATAAATCTCTCTTAAAATTCAGTTTATCTGTCATGGAATGAGCTGAGCTTAGCATCCATCAGCAAGCAACAGCCGTGTTATTCTGCTACAGCATAAACTTGTCCCTTGCCTCCAAGACAGGACCATGAACTGGGTTTTGGGGGACAGCAACCATTTGTGGGGTCATATTCAGCCCAGAAATTCACCCACAGGGCTGGAGAAAAGCCTTTAAATCAGGGGTCACCTGGGCTGCTCTGGGTGGTGGGCTATTCTTTGATGGCAGAGTCTTCTTCAGAGTCCCACAACCACTTTGCAAATGTAGCTGGTAGCCCAGGTGGGTTTTTATTGCATGCCTGGCTTTTTTCTTTTTTTTTTGTGACAGTATGCAAATATGAGTGTCCTGCACCTCAGGATAATGACAAGGAGTGGAGGTAATTTTTAAGGAGAAGCTGCATAAGCACAGCACAGTTAAAGTTCTTGATGTAAAGAAAGTCACCAATTCACAAAGGAATTTGATTACCTCTATCCATTATACACACACAGTGAGTGATCGTGCTACTAACCATCTGTCATCTCTTTCATTTGCATCATCAACACCTGCCCTGTTTATCTGCTACATTCTTTTCTTCACTGAATTTTTACACTGCTTTAATAAAATACAGAAATGTTATTGTTAAAACCCAATTAATTTACAATCCTCCACAGAGACAGTGTTACTTATATTTCAATTTAGCTTCTTGTGACCTGCTTTCTTGCAAAATTACTTAATTTTAATGTCAAAGATTAGTTATTAGACATTCCCCTGCTGCACCAGTCATGTACTGCTGAGACAGGCAAAGCAGCTCTAGGTGTCCCTGGTCATTAATCAGAACTCAGAGACATTTTCCCTTTAACTCATTACAGAACCTGATTTCATCTGCCACTTTAACTCTTTGCTTTACAGAGTATTTTAATCTACCTTTCCTTGTGTTTTCATAGTTTAGATCTTCAAGGGGGAGAGAAGAACTGGAAATCCAATTGCTTTGTTAAAAAACTGTTGTTGCTTGTGTTTTCTTCTGGCTCTCTGCTGAGCAGTTCATTTTGCATCTCAGCTGCTATATGAATGGGGCCTAAAATGCAGTTCTTGCTGTTCGCTACATCAGTTTTGTGAGAAATTAGCCCAGTTGGATTTTCCAGACAATAATAGCACTGGATGTACATTCCTTCTAATGACAAGAAAAGGTATTTTAACTACAGACCACAGAGTGTCACGACCCACCTGTAGGGGGCGTGATGTTCATTATCCATTCTCCCCAGGCTGAACAAATACACCAGACCACGTGTCAGAGAGCTTCAGGTTTTATTGTACAGGCGCCATAACTCTGGCAACCAACCCAATATTTAGACCTAAAAGGTGTTAGCAAACGAGCTCTTAAATTTGTACAATCGACTTCTGCAAGAGTGGAGGATAACAAGCCCTTAATTTGTACAATACAATACAGTACGGTAACTTCTCAATTCCCAAAACAAACCTCTTAAACATGCAGGCTCACAAGTCACAACATACCACCTGGCTCCTGAGCCTCCCCACACCTCCCCACACCCACAGCAAACTTCAATAAGGAGTATGAGGGTAAAGTATGATAGCTGTGCTTTTCCCAAGCAAAGCACGGGGAGGAAGAGAGAAAGACAGAAAAGGGAGAGCTAACCCAGAATATCACCAGTCCTTAGATCCTGTGTTGGTCCTGCCACTTGAATGTTCTGGAGCTGGGGCAAAGCATGAAAGACAAAGAAAGGAAAGAGAGAGTGGGGAAAAAGAAAGAGGGGACCCAATCCGCTCATTTTATAGGTAACCTAGTGCACACCTCTTATGCAAACTAGATCTTTCGTGCAGTTCTGTTCATATGTGCACAGCAGCCCTTTGAGCCCTCTTCCAGGAAGTGAGCCAGCTGGGGGTGGGAGGGCTAAACAGGAGTCTCCAGGTGAAGTAGAATGTTGGTTCAGAACAGCACTGTCCCACTTCTGCAAGACCCTCTGCTCTGATCACATCTTACCTGTCATCACAGTCAGAATGACTGAGACAGAATATGCTTATGTCTAGTCCTTCATACAGGGGTCAAGCTGCTTCCATGTGAGTGCCTTGGCAAGGCAGCTACCACCACCTCCTTTCTGTACTTCACAAAAGGCATCATGAAACAAGTGGCCAAATCCAGCCAATTCTTACAGCATCAGCTGGGCTCATGGGCGTTCAGAAGAATGGCTGGTTTTGCAGTTCACACATTGACATTTCATGTATGAAATATGTGTAATTTAGGGCTGGGCCAAATTCTTCTTTCTTGCCATATCCCAGCCATGGGTTGGCTTTTCTTACTCATTACTAATATGGCTTCTTCCTCGTTCCTAAGTGGCATAGCACTTTATTGGGAGTAACCCTATTTGTGAGGCATTTGCAAGCTGTGATATGACAGTAAGGATGGATTTGATCTTCATAAAACAGTATAAAGCACTATTATGTGTCTTTGGTTTTTTTTGATTCTGTGATGCATTAGAGAAATACCTGCTCTTAAACTAAATCCCAAATCTTTGGAGCATTTCAGGAACAAGCACATAAAAATTGCATATACAAATGAATGGATTACATATAGAAATTAAACTTTTTAAACAATATATGACAACTTAAGCTTTTGAACAGTTACATGCAGAGTATTTTTAAAATGCATAGCAAAGTTAAAACTTCAGGCTTATAAAAACCCATTCACTGAGATGGCACAACTGGAAGGATTTAATGTAGAAAAGGTTATTTCGTTTATTCACAGCCAAGTCTATATGATGCAGTACTACTTCCAATAAAATTTTATTTTTAGCATGTTTAAGTGGTGCAGTTGAGAGTAGGTGAATTTTTTTATTTTCCCAAAATGCAGTCACTTCTATCTGTTAAAAACTGAGCAGCTACCTAGTGATATAAAAGGCAAATAATGTCTCATCTGACTTCTTGACAACTGCATACCATGCTGGAAGAATAAGAGATGATCATTGTTTTCCTAAAGCACAGGAGTTGGCTTTAGAGTGTAGGCTGATGAAATTTCAACAGCTGCCTTCTGAGAAGCAGGGTTTTTTTCACAATAGTCTACCAAGGGGCATGTGAATAGTACACCAGACTAACACTTAAACAACAGGCATTCTATGAATTGTTCAAACTCAGCTATGAGGGCCTCAGAATAACCTTCTTGGATAGCAGAGGTGGGATGTTGCTCTTCACATACTGCAAATGTCATACCTAAAACATTTTTCTGGGTGAATGTGCTATTTATGTAGCTTATAATATTTGCAGATAAAATCCATCTGAAACACTAATATCTTAAATACTGTGAGGGTCAGCCCTTTGGACAATATGGTCTATCTCTTTGTATAAGCATCCTTAACAGTACTGCTTTCCAAATGATATAGACTAATTGCTTCAATCAGACTAATAAATAATTCACATTTCTAAATGGTTTCTACACCGGGTGATGGAGCATTGTGGTAGGGTAGGAAACATCTAGCTAGAGCCTAAAATGTCTTCAGACATAATCCTAAAATAATCCTGTTTCCACATGGTAAAAGTTTGTGCCTCCTGCTCAGACAGCACATCATCAGCATCCAGATCAGGAGTCATGCCAAACTAGCTGTAATCTAATATGGAAATGAGATGTTGGCCTTGATATTGTGTCATTCTTCTGAATGGGATCACCTGCACCCATATCTCCTAAGAGGAAATTTCAAACAGAGTTAGCTCCTTAAACCTTCTAATTAAAATGAGAAATCCCCAGGCTTCCATGACTCAGCCTTGGAAAAAGATTATTAGGAATTTAATAGGGAAAATATCGCATCTCAGACCATCTGTGACCCAGTGCTCTGTGAGAATTTAAAGAAAACTGGAGGGAGGAGGTGCATGCTCCAAAGCACACTCTAGGAGTACTTTGTGGGAGCTGCAATAAATCAACATAGTTAGAGTACAACCTTTTTCAGATTTAATTACTGTTACATAATTATTAGCAAAGCAGTCTCCTCTGAAACTGTAAAACTCATTACATCAAAAATCCCCAAGCTCCTGATGGAATTTATGAACTAGTTACTCTCTTCCTAGCTCTGGAAAAATCCAATAGGATGCATTTGGTTTTGTCTCCAGAAATTTTTTAGTGTGCTGAGCTATTCTATACTATTTTTTTTTTTGTTTTGGGGAACATTCCCTATTTGCCTTTTTTATTACAAAATGTTCATTTCAATTCGTTTGCTTTTCTGCTCCTGTCACAGAATCTAGACATAAGCACTTGGGGATGGATGCCCTTCTCCCTTTGCTGAAAGGGATTCACATCTCATTTCCTCCATCACTCTGTTAGTTACTGATTGAGCTAAAGTATGGATTCCCTCATGGAGACACCAAAGAAAAAAAATTTTGTTGTCTTTTCGCAGAGATTTTTTGTGAATAGGAGGATACCTTAATGCTCAGGCTGACCCTTAAATCCATGACTCATAGATAAAAACTTTAAGAGACATCTCCCTCAGAGAGCTTTGAGAACAAGTGAACAAGGGTAATGGTCATGGCTCCTTTAGGGTCCCATTATTTCACAGCCAATGGGGCTGGACTGAGCAGGCAACAGGGTCTCAGCCCAACCAGATGAAAACAACTACAGCAATTCTCCCTGTTGTATTTCTTCCCTCCGCCAGGAAATTGCATTTCTTAGCCACCTTGTGCTAGCACAGCCCAGCCATCAGCCCTGGGAGGTATGCCTGAAGCTAAGTGGGTCTTTAGTTGCTTGTGAGCTCAGAAGGCACAAGTCTAGGAAAAGCATCATAGTATATGAAGGGGTAACTCACAGGTAATCAATGCTTTTGTAACACAGCACAAAGCTGAAATTATATTTATGTGTGGAAATTGCTATGATAATATCATCAGATGGGAGAAGACTAGCCTACTTTTTCCTAAGCTGCTCTGATAAGTTTGTGGCATCAGACAGTAACTGGTCTTCCTGCATTTACCCCCTCCAAAATATGATTTTTGTGGTTGTATTAGTTGACTTGCAAAACTGAAAATCTAATCAGGACAATTTTAAACATGTCCAAAATTTCTCAGGTCAATCCAATTTTATTTTTTTTTACCCGTAGACATAATAGTTGACATAACACTTCCCCCAAGGTTTAAACTGGTGCTTTACAAACCTGGAGATACTGAGCAGTATTGGGTCAGGAATATTGGGATATTTGATTTAGCTCTGCATTTAATATCATTCAATTCTCTTCACATGTATGTCTCTTGGTAGATATTGCAGGTTGCAAAATAACAAGAAATAAAATATAACTTAATTCTGTGTGGCAGTTTAATGTGATCTGCATCCTGTGTTTAATAAATGATACATTTACAATACCTGCAAAAAGGGAGCTTAAGGAAACAAGCAAGAATTAATAGGAGTCATTTACCCTATAAAAGGGATAAGTCTCAAGGATGAGGATGTGCATTTCACATGGCACAAGCTGAAGTAAAGCTTGCTGCACTACATTTCTGGTAGACAATATATGAACAGATGGTTTAGAGAGGAAGAGAGAAGACTAGAGACCATTTGAAACTGGATTTTTAAATGAATGAGGAGTCAGTAGAGTTTAATGTAAACAGGTTTATATGCCTGATTTATTTATTTTTTTTTAAATTTTATTTTCTTCTCTAGGAAAAGGCAGTTGCTTGAAGTGTTCTGGAGAAGTAGGTGTTGAGGAGATCATAAGGAGAAGAAATGACAATAGTTAAGGTAAGAGGAATGAATAGTGTAATCCTTGTTGGTGGGCTGAAGAATAAAACATTGTATATGAAACAGAAGATAAAGACAGGACATGAAGATAATCCTAGTACCATCCATGGAGTTTATTTGAACTGCAGAGAGCTCTGTGCAGATCTTTCTGCTTATCTGAATAAATCTTCTGAAGCATCTCACTGGAAAATTGTACTGAGCTTATTTTTTTGGGCACATCCTTACTTTGTGAAAGATGGGCTCAGGAGGTTTATTGGCATGGAGGCAAAGAGCATGATTTGGGCAGTTATGTGGGCCACTGGGTAAAGCATCAGGGTGAGGACTCAGACTCTTGAGCAAGTTACCATAGCTTAATGAGTTCCTGTGTAGCAGCTGAGCTGTTGCAAATGTAGGGTAGCACATGCTAATTTAGACTATTGTCACTGGGGCTCAGCTGATGCATGGCAGCCATTAAGCCAAAGTAGCTCAGTCACATGTCTGAAATCTGATTTAAGGAATCTTGGTTCAGCTCAGTTCAGGAGGTGGATCACCAGCCTTCTGCTCACTTTGTAACTTCTTCAGACAGCCATTTCATCTTGGGTTTTCTCATGCTTTTAAAAAGTGGTGATGGTACCAACTAACAAACGTGAGGTGTTTCGGGAGAGAGGAAAAAATAAATGGAGGAAATGCTATAAGAGCAGTATGGTTAGATTTGTTGCTGGGTAGAAGTGTGGAGAATGTTGAACTTTGGCAGAATTAAATGCAAGTTTTTATGCTTGTCCTCATTCATACCTGAGTTAATCCAATGTATTTAAAGGGGTTTTTTCTCCTATAGACAAGGGCAGAATCTTGCCATAGGAATCTGGCCTTCTCTTGGTGGTCATACATAACCTCAGCTGAGATTCATCACAATTCCCGGGAAGTGCTGAGGAAAGAGCAGAAGAATCACTCTTTAGGATTTTGAAAAGTATCAGGTGCCTCTGCCCCCTCAGGAGAAGTGCACAAATGTCCATTCTTATATTTTTTAGCATGATATGCTTTTAATAATTTAATATTGTGAGGTTTGTTTTCTCCCTTGTTTGAAATGAAGGTCTTCCTCTGTGGATGGATTTTTATTCCATCTTTGTGTGCTGATCATAACATGTGGCACTCCAGACAGCTATTCTGCTCAGGGCTGAAAAACATCAAGCATTTGCTTTAATACTACCAATAAACATTTCTGTTATTTTTTTCCACAAAGTGGTACTCTAAGCATCATGCCAGTTCTCCAAGTGACAGATTCTTTTGGAGGTGAAAGAAAATATCAGTATTTAGTCGTTACCACAAGTATTTCCAAACAATTTAAGAATCACTAAGTTCTAAAATATTTATATATGCACATCAGTTACAGTACTCTGCTACTATTTATTAGACAGATTGACAAAATACATGTATCAGAGTTACAATTGCCATGATAATTACTTGAGGGAATCACTCTGTAATGAAGATTTAAAATAAAACCATAATATCATGTGCAGTGATTAAATATTTGTGTGACTATTTATTCTATAGTGGTTGAGGCTGTGCATATTTCAAAAAGTTTGATCAAAAAAGTAACATCTTGCTGCAAAAATAGTAACTGTGTTCTTACAATAGCACTTTTGGAAATTGCAAAGGACAATGTCTCTCACTTATTAACAGTCAATTTCCTCTCTTGCCCTGCCTATTACAAAGGACTTGCAGACAATAAACTCACAAACTGCTACAAAAATCATCTGATATCACTCCTTTATGCATTTATGGTGGATGATAATATAGAGCAGCAGAGCAAGATTCAAAGATCTTGGTTTTGGGGGTCCTGCCTCATAAGTATAGTCAGCCTCTGCCTAGTTATTCATCAGAATAAAGATTTTCAAAAGAGCTGTGCAAACCCCCTCAGCTACTGCTTCTGGGCTGGCAGAAGCAGCTGTCTGTTACCATTATGCCCGGAGGAAGCAATGGCATTTGCCAGCAACTCCCTTTGTGTTGAACTCATTTCCTACATTCTCTTCTTTCATTTGCATAGTCAACTGGTCCTTACGCCTCACAAAAATCAGGAGAGCATCTGAGGAGTAAGTTGTTAGAAATGGAGTTTTTAAACATCACACCAGGAGGTGCACGCACAGACCTCATTTTATTCCCAACAGGTCTGCCAGCTCATGAGAACATAACACACCAGAGAAACTCTCTGTACTAACAGTTGACAGTACTAAAATAAAGAAGACAGCTCCCCCGCTCCCTCCCATTTCAGGAAATCATTGTGTAAATGCAGTGAAATGTATCTGTGTGCCCGCTTTCCATCGCGATGCCCTTCTGGTGGACAGGACTTATTGATGTCAGGAGTGCTAGAAAGAGTAAGACTTAAGTTATAATAGGCTGCCTGCTTCTATTGTTCTTCCCTCCATCTGTCTCCTTTCTTTCACAGTAATTTAGCCTGGGGTTGTCCCAAAAGCATTGGTTAGAAATTAGTCAAAATAACCTGAAATCCTAGAAGAGCCTAGATCAGAGACTTGTTTCACTGAACCCCTTCAGAATCAGGGCTTCAGCACTGTTAGTGCTTTGATCTCTGATGTTTTTCCTCGTCTGTGGTTAGCCTGGCTGCAATGGTATGCTGATGCCTTTGTTGCCCAGGAGAGATCTGGTAAAGATATTTTCCAGGAGAGAGGCTATGCTGGCAAATACTCTGAACCGCCAACAGCTAATAATGCCCCAAAGGTGTCTCTGATAAACAATGCTCATCAAGAACATCTTTTTCTCATTCTTTTTGAGTAGCCCAGTGGACATTTGATAAACCCAACCTCCTAATGCTGGGTTGTGTTCATGCCTTTGATAGATGCTTCCAGGCTGTTACTTGATGTACTGTGGTGTCAGGATGGGAAAACCTCCTTTTTGCCCCAGCCCCATGCCCTTTTATTCTGAGTTTGGATATGACTGGGGTTGTGCTTGATGTGGTTTCTCAGCTATAAGAGAAACTCAGGCACAGCTGAACAGTGCCAAACAAAAACAGCTGCTGACTTATTGAACAAGTGTCAAGGGTTCAATTGAAACTGCTGTTAATGAAAAAAAGATAATTCTGTGCCTATGATTTTGGCCTTATTCACTGTTGACCTGATGTTGACCACCATGCCACAGCTGGTGCCAGTTTGAAGCAATGGACAAAGCACACTGGGAATCTCTGACAATTTTATTAGCAAAGCTGATCAGAAAACTTCAAACAAAGCAAAAATTGCTTAGGTTATGAGATATACTTTGTTGGGTGGGTTGTGGGTTTTTTTGAGACGGAGAAAGAGGGAAGGAATAAATATTGCTGCGACCTGTGTGGGCTTGTAGCCTTGTGACTAGAGCTGTGCATGGGATGGTAGGGTTTGTGGCCTGCTCTTACTTGGGAAGGTCTTGGTTTATCACTCTTGCTCTTAGTCAGGTAATCCATCAATCAGACTTGAATCTAGGGGCATAAATCCACTGTACTCACTCTTCAGCAGGCTTTGTTAAACAATGAGCCTGATGTTGCTGGAGTTTGGTGTGCTTGAAGAAGGTAAGAGAACTTTGAAAGCAAGCACAGTTGCTTTCTGAATGAACATTCAGACATTACAAGGTTCTGCAACAAGACTACTGAAAATGAAATGTATGTGCAACTTACTGCCTTTATCAGCTGACGTGCTCAAGCTAATCACAGTGTATGCACAACTCTGGATGTATTATGCAAAAACTCAGCTGTAATTCACTTAAAGCCACTCTATATGTCTCTGTCAAAATTTGGGCCATTTGGCTGGTTTTAAGTTTTGTAGACCTTTTTGTTAAGCTTTGTGATGTTGATGTTGTATCATCTTGTTATTTTACTTTGGCTCTAAAAGGGGCTACTGGATACTCAGTGCTTTTAAAAAATGTCCTGGGAGGCTGAACTGGTAATAGTCTGACTATGGATACCTTTTCTTATTGTAACACTGGTTATATATGTGGTTCTTCAAAGACATGTAGATATTCCTCAGACTTATGTATGATATGATAATCCCAAGTGGTGTTAGTGGGTTTGGACCTGTTTGGACTGTTGTGCCTGTGTAGGAACCATCTTGAAACAGCTTTTCTGCCGGTAAGCACAAGCTGACTTCACATGCCTACAGACTATTCTGCAAATGAGCCTCTGTAGTGACCAGGGAACCTAAAATTGAAGCCATATGGAAACTTACTGTGCATATTAAATTGCATGCAGCAGTGTTAACAGCATTTTGATTTGTGGCTGCAAATAATAAATGAATTATATTAATTTTGTAGCTGCAAGCTAATTTATCCAGAATTACTTTTTAATAACCAGCATCATGTTCACTGGTAAGATGTAAACATATTTAGGAAAAAGTCTGAGGACTTTTTTTCTTTTAAAAAATGGCTATATTATGATTTGAGACTGAGTTTATTTTATAATTCTCTAGGTATTTCAGAATAAAATGTCTCATAGCAATTGAGTGACCTGGAGACCAGATTACCTACGCATGATGCAGGAGCTGGAGTAAATCACAGGCAAAATGGGCAAACCAAGCAAAGTCTCAGTATTGTCTACTTTCACAAACACTGGCCTGCAGGACAGAAGAGGAAGGTATAGCACTGATCCAGGATATCTGAGCACAGGGATTTTCCCTGCTGGTGAGCAGTCCTTTCTTTTCAGTAACTTATCCTTTTTGGAGGAGTTTCTTCCCAGACAACTCATTGGTGACTGTAAGATGGCAGAGGATAATGGTGAGTATATCCTTGCAGTCTGGGACTGCTAGAAATGTGTGTGGTCCTGTATAAAGTATATTCTCTTATGCTCTGGTTCATTAATAACATATTTGATGTATTAAAACTAATTCTGTAGTGTTATTTTTGCCCAGAAGAGTGCTGAATTTGAGGAGAGGGTACATCCCAACACATGGATAGAAAAAAAGAGTTAAGGGAATATGACCACAGTATCAGTGAGATATTGCAGTCAAGCAGCATGTACTGTTAGTATCTCATGGAGGCCACTAGGCACAGTTTAAATGAACCACTGAAGAGCTTTTCCATAAGGCTGTGCCTGTGGTAGAGACCATTACTCATGGCAAAGTCACCATCTTACAGAATGCACTGACATCTGTGTGAGTACCTGAGGGAACAGGGAACCCGTGATTAAGTAAGATGTGGATGTATGGTACAGCAGCAAAATCTCCTCTAGGGCATCTTTTGCAGGCTCAGCTGTTGTGAAGTGCCTGTTAATCCAGCATGAAGGCTGAAGTAACTATTATGGGGTAGATGACCTGCTGTGCAAAGCAATCACCTCGTTCAAAATGGGGATAGGCAGAGCCATATCTGGGACATACTTGCTGTCCAGGCAAAGCAGACTGGCACCCCAGCTCACACTTAACATACCTGTATCTAAGGAAGTAATTAGCTGGATTTGTTGTGACTATGAAGTTGCTTTTTCCTTGTACAAGTCAAGTGCCCCCTCACCTGTGTTTCCACCAGGTGCTGCGGTGTGTCTTGCACTGAATTTCTCTATCCACTAGAAAAGCTGTGGTCATACTTCTGGTGGCATATATTCACATCTTGCTTCACTTGTTAGCTTGGGGCTGTGTTTCTGTGGCTGCAGTATTTGTAATTCTGATTTCTGGTCTTAGTTGTCTTAAGCCTCTCCTATAAAGAGAGTGTGAGATGAGGCACAGGGGTAGGTTCATCCTTTTATCTAAGCTTCTATTATTTTACTGAATAAGGGAAGAACTGAGAGTGCAGTAAGAATAAGAATATATGAAATTTAGGAATTGTGGAAACATGATGATCATGACTAATTTGAATCCATGGGCTGAAATTCTGTGTAACTAAACACCTGAGAACTTTTGGCTGCACATCTTAGCTGGCTATTCACTCACTGTCTTACCAGACATAAATTTTGTGCCCTTTTGTCATCAAAATTAGTATAATTACATGCATTCAGATTTCCCCACTTTCTGATAGGAACCTGCAAAATCTATGTCCCAGTGGGTATAGCTGTGCCTCTGTGTGTAAACTGATGGGTTTGAAGTAAAACAAACTGGTTATTATATCTATTGGGGGAAATATATTTACTTTTATAAAGTAATGCCTGTTATCAAGACAAAGATGCCAAGCACAAAAACAGCTCTCTTGTAAATCCAGAGGGAAAGGGCTTTGCATCGTGACTGACATGAATTCTCCCTCAGCATTTCGGAATGCAATCTCAATTGCTTAATTTTTAAAATTAGCAAGAGTCCTCGTTCCGCTGTTCTCAATGTCTGGACAACGCTTTTCTATTCCACAAGTGCTTCTCCTGGTGCAGAGCAAATATCCACTAGCATTCATGTGGGCTTCTCCCTGGATTCTGAGGAAGATCCTGTCATAGTTTCTTTGTTTGCAAGCTGTCTGCCCAACAGAAATGTCATTTCAGTTGCATCTAAGCATTATGCATCTGTTCATGTGTCTGTAAATAAATAACGTAGTGGATAAGGCTACGTTTAGCTTCCCATGTGATTTAGACTCCAATCTGGTATCTGCTGAACTCCAGTGAAAC
>NW_008666598.1:21688-30284 GCF_000695815.1 Acanthisitta chloris | reverse complement strand
GCTTTCAAGAGTATAAAATGTATGTTATAATCTGTGATTTAGCCTGGATTCTCTATACAAGGACTTTCAATTTAGCTGATTATTATAATTCTCATTTGCAAACAGAATGCTCAAGCCCTTCAGAATTTATAACCTTTGTCATGTGGATATACTTATAGACCAGGAAATTTCATTAGATTTAAAAATAATTTTTCACATACTAATCAGCTCTGGTGAAAAACAAATCAAAGAGACCTGGGGGAAAAAAACCCAAACCTGCTTAGCAATGTTCTACAGAAATGCAAAAAGACCCTCAGAGTATCAGACAGTACAGTGCTCACAAGACTGGGGTGGGAAGGAGAATACACTGAATATCCTAGAAAATGATAAATCATAAAAGTTGCTTTTCTGCATCAATGTTTTTTTTTAACCTCCTGAAGTAGTCCAGAATTTCAGCTGGAAACAGATATGGCTTGTTTCTGCATAGTATGTTCTACATACATGGTGTAGAATTAAATCATGCATGAACAGAATTAAATAATGCAAGTAATGCAGTTACAGGGATAAATGTGTAAGTCTAAGGAGCTAGTGACAAAGGAAAACAGTCAAGAGAAAATAGTGTTTTGGGGGAGAAGGAGAAAGAAACCTCTTTACATCTCCATATCCGCCTTTGTGGGTGTCGCCAATTCAAAGTCAGTTGTGAGTCATAGGGACTTCACACCGCAGGCATTAAAAAAAAAAAAAAAAAAGGAAAAAAAGAGAAACTCTTTTTCCCCCAGATCTCGTTTGCTTGCAAATTTGGCTTTCCTTTGCTGTTTCCTAGCTCATTCTTGCACATCCTCTAAGATGAGGGGGAAGGCTCTATGGGAAAATAGGCCATCCTTTTGGCATAGCATAGAAGAATTTTGTGAGATGACTTGCTCAGGTCTGATTGTGTGGTGGATAGGGCTTGGGAGCGTGATTCTGCATGGCAGCCCTGCGTACGGTAGTTAGATTTGTATCAGTGAGACAAGACAGGTCTGCCCTTGAGATTCTGCAGTGGCACTGTGCCAGCTGTTCGTCATGCTGATCTGTGTCTCTCCCGAGCGAAATCAAAACCTGCTGCCATGGTTCAGCTCTGGGTCAGACCCACGGTCAGATTACTAAGTGTTGTTTATTTGTTTGTTTGTTTGCTCTTGTTTTGAGTTTGGAAATTGCTGAAATTTTGTAAGGGAAGCTGCTTTTGTGGCAATTCAGCCTAGAGCAGTACCATCTCTGCTACTTGTACATCAAAAACTGCAGGATTTGGTACCAGGATTAAACCTGCTCTGAGCTTGGGACCATAAAATATAAACATAGGTTTCAGTTAACCTAGAATCACAATCTGATAAACAAACCCATGCAACTATTTTTTTTAAATTTAGACAAATACTACTTGCTTTTGCAAGGAAAGATTCTGCCATGTGTTTCACTGGGATTTAATTCATCTTTATTGATGGCATTTCACTTAATTTGTTGCCATTTGAGAGCCCTATGGGCAAGGAGGAGAAAGAAGAATAAAGCAGGGGTAAAAATGGGACAGGGAATTGCTAGTATAGAAAAAACCCAACCCTGCCATCATGTTTATGTCTATGCAATCTCCATACATTTTAAAAATCTTTGTGGAGATAGCTATGAAGTGAAAGTATGCAGACAGTCCCAAAGGGGCCATAGTCAGGATGTTTCCTAAAACAAGCATATTCCTACTGTAAGTTGAACTCTGGCAAAGCAGTTGTTACCCCTCCCTCTCTCTTTGTGTTCTCACTGGGATTTGTAGGACTGTGAGGCTTGGGCCACTGGTTTCGAGCTATACTCCTGATGAGGTTTTCTTTTGGGGGGATGGAGTTCAGAGGTACAGCCTTGTGCTACCCAGTTCATCCCACTCAGTGATTACTGGTGAGCCCAGTGTTGCAAAGGAAAGGGTGCAAACATTGCAGCACATTGTTGTTCCTCCCAGCCCTCTTTCCAGTTCGGGCACATTCTTCGACAGGACTAGCTGAAATCCTGGAAGATGATGTTTAGTTTCTTTTCCAGCATTTTATTAGTAAAACAAGTATTTTCCTCTCCATCTTCTGACAACTTTGGGCATCTTTTTTATGCCTTCATATTGGAAACTGGATTATTAGGTTAGATGGATGATTAATCTGAACCAGTACAGCCATTTTTAGATACTTAGTGTGTTTCTGATACCACAAAAACACAGTGCTTTTTTAAAAAAAAAACACTAAAATGTTACCCTGGGAAATTATAAATGGCCAAGAGTTCCACTGTATAACAAAACCACAAATGAAATAGCTCTTCTTCTGCCAGCTTTGGGGTTTCCACCTCTAAAACTGACAGAAGGCTTCATTATTTTTGTGCTAGAGGACAGGGAACAATAGAAATTTCTCACCTAATTTTTCTGGAGCAGTTGATGTTTTACATATTTGTATCCTCAAGGAAGTGAAGGCAGTTAAGCAGAGAACAAGACAGGCAGAAATGAGCAGCTTTGTTTTGCTGTATGAAAGGGGCTGAAAGGAGACAAACCTCATAAAGCAGAGATTATGGGTAAAGAAATCCATTGGCTTTTTTTTCCTGTGATTTTAATGGACTAGAACTTTCTCAACACTCAGATTTGTTCCCTAAAATAGGGCAACTTCAAAGGCTTTTATAAATCATGTTGGAGCTTGGGGCGCCTTATGTTCTGTGACTGGCCAGCAAAGGAGCAGAGAAATGTTTGTCATGTGTGTGAAAGAGAAGGTATGCAAAAGAGCCTGCTCTCAAGGGAATCCCCTAACTCCAATATCTCTACCTCCATTTTCTCTAAATAATCCATACTCTCCTAGACAGGGAATGTGGAAGATTTTTTGTGCTGTCTCAATATTTTTCTTACTACTTGCTCCATTATTTATTATGGACTGACTTTCCAATTTGCAATGCCCTGAGCAAGCGTGGTGCTCGCCTTGAGCTACCAAAGGGGGAATCTGGCTGCAAACTGCCTCCCCATCTGTCGTGGAGTGAGTGAGAAAGATCTGAACTGGCAGGGATTTTTTCCCCCCTTTCCCTTTGCTTCTGCTGCCAGAAGGGGAAACGGGAACTGGCCCATGAGTTATTGAGTTAATATAGGGCCACAGAGTTGGAGACTCCCAGATTGCAGAGCCTGAAGTCTGAACACCCCTCGGGTGCCTGCTGAATGTATTGTGGCATGCATTTCCTTCCCCTGGTGCAGGACTTTACAGCTGCCTCCTTACATCACTCCCAATTTATGCAAACGCACCCATCCCCAGTGCAGCAAGGCTGCTTTGAAGCACTTGGTGAACTTTCAGCCTCCTGGAGGAGGCTTCTCTTAGAAAAGTTTTTTTTGTTAGATAAGTTTGCTGACAATGCTCAGTGGGAGGGCATCTGTCCCACCTTCAAAGGATCCCCTGTTTCTGGGCTCACTTGCCTATAGCTCCTTGTGATATATTAGTATTTCTCAGTGTGTGTGAATCTGTGCCCAGGACCGCATGCTTTCTCCTCATTGACTGACAATCCTGTGCCATACCCCCTGAACTGTGGCCCAAGACACTGCTTCAAAAGGTTCCATTTTGGCCTTACATTTTTTTTCTAGAGAGGGTGTTGCGTAAGTAAAACCCCATATCTGCCCCTCTCCCTCTGCAATCTTGGAAACATTTAAACCCTGATACAAATTTTGAGACTGGTTACCCCTCTCCATTGGGGCAGCCTAGTGTTATTTAGAAGAGATGAATGTCAGGCTGCTGTTGTCCTGAAGGAGCTGCAATGCTTGGACAGGGCAGTCCTGCTTGTGAATTTAGGCAAATTATCAGGAAAAATGGACCTGTCCCCTCTTTGTCAAACTGCATACTCATGTGAGGGTCTGAGATTGATGTGTTATTTACAAACTGTTACCCAGACTGTTATTCAGCCAGGGGTCCCAAACTTGCATGTGGAATTTGCAGTTTTTACATAGCTTTTGAAATACTATTCCCTCCTTGTTCACAGCAGAGTATTTTGGTACTTCAGGTTAATGCATCTCAGGTAGCTGCTATTTATTCCACATAATCAAGAAGTCTTTCTCACTCAGAGGTTTAAAGCCTGTTGGCTTTTAGATCAACAGTTCATCCATTTTATCACTTGTGAGCTTATAGATAAATAGCTCTGACTGGTTAGAAAATGACTGAGGCTTAGCTAAGCTCAACTCTTTTAAGGTGTGAGGGCACTATGGGCATCCTGGGAAGAAAACTCTGCAGGCAAGACCAAAGGCAGCTGTATACTGTGAAATAATAAGTATCAGGCAAAATACAGTATCACAGCTAATAGATATATTTTAAAAGTGGAAATATCTATGTTTAATTGCATTTAAAGTACGTAGTGAGTAACCATACATTTTTATAACAAACCTTTACATCTGAACTCAGAATAATACAAGAAAAAGTGCTGATTATATATGGTCAAAATAACTGAGGCAAATTTTTGACAACAAAATATTAGCATGTGGCCCCTGTCAGCAACACTCTAAAGTCAGGCTGAATGATGTCAGTGACAATTACTGTTCTTCCTTAGCTGACCCAAACACAACAATCCAAACACTGTTTTGTGGGTTTTTTTGCTTGTTTTCCTTTCTTTTGCATAGCTTTCGATATTGCTGCACTCACCTCTGCATTTGCAAGCCCATCTCAATTCTGGATAATTTCTTTAAAGTTCTGAATATTTTAAACCCAGTTCTCCTCAAATACATAATATATATTTCTACCAATTATAAATACATCATTTTTATTAATCTGATTTCAATAACATGCATTTGTATAATTACTGTACAATCAAAATAGACATTGACTTTACACAGTGTGTATGCTTTTATTTCAGCAATATTGTTCAGACACACTGCTCAACAAATCAAGCAAATAGGGAAATAAAAAGGAAAAAAGGAGGGAGAAATAACCTCTGGGAAGAAATATAATTTCATAGTAATTACAGACAAAATAAAGAAAAGGAAAAATACTTATCGGAAAAAGGGTTTATTAATACATAGAAAATCCCCACAATAGTTGAAACACACTTCAGAAACTAGTAAACATGTTAAATAGAATTGTGCCAATTACGCAGTGCCCAAGCATCTGCTTGCTCTTAATTAGATGGGGAGGTGAATGACCACTGTTTATTTTCATTTTCCTCATTAATTATGAAAAACTGCATTTAATTCATCTTGCATGGTGAGAGACTGGCTGCGCAGATGTAAGTCGTAAGGGAAGTGGCTCTCTGTAGGCAACCTGAACATCGAGCTCTGCCCAAGGGGAACCCTGGGTGGCACTGCACAGTAATGCATGCCGTAATTGTAATTTTTGCCATAGTCCAAGCTTTCTTCTTGCTTCAGGGAAAATATCCCATTATAGTTAATTGGGGGAGGACTTAGGGGACCTTCAAACTGTGGGCTGGCGCACTCGGGGGAAGTGCTTTCATAGAAGGACTCGTAAGCGCTGCAGTAATTGTAAGGTTTCATGGACTTGGAGTTGTCAAGAGTCCCATGCCCTGCGGGGGTGCCAAGCTCCGGGCTGTGGTAGGGGGGATAGAAGGTGGAGTAGGGTGCACGGGTATGATGGGTGCCTTCACCCGCCTGGCCCATTAGGAAACTTCTGGCATTCAGCTGCAGGCATCCCGCCACCAAGTTTGTAGTTGGCTGGGACAGACCCTTGCACAAGTTTTGGACGAAGGTGAGCAGGTCGGGTCTCTTACCAATTCGCAGGATTTCGGAAAGAGCCCAAATATAGTTCTTGGCTAGTCTTAAGGTTTCGATTTTGGACAGTTTTTGTGTTTTAGAATAACATGGGACCACTTTCCTTAAATTGTCCAAGGCGTCGTTAAGGCCATGCATGCGGTTCCTCTCTCTAGCATTGGCTTCTTGTCGCCTGAATTTGATCCTTTCCATCCTTATCTTGCTTGTCTTTTTTTTCCGAAGACCCCTTCTCCTAGGCAAGCCATTCTCATCCTCCTCTTCTCTCTCCTCCTCCTCTTTTTCTGTGTCTTCTCCAGGAGATCTTTTAATATTCTTTCCTCGGAGCACAATCTGCTTTGAAAAGCTTTCTGGATTCTTCATTTGCTTTTGGTCATCAGTTTCTCTGGAAAACTTTCTACACATCTGGGGTTCTGGCATTACAACAGACTCATCAAATGGTAGTGTTAACATGGTTCTATAGTCTTAAGTTACCTGAAAGAATGCCAGCACAATATTTAAATATTTGCATTTTTAAAGTTTCCCGACTCACACACATCCTAATGCCCCTTCTTGTGTCTGCATTTACGCTTTCTGTATATATGTGTGTGTGTATAACTGCACAATCTACATTTTTTGCATAAAATGCCAGTTCCAAATGCCCACTTTTTTAAAAAATAAAAACTGTTCAGAATTCTAAAATCACTCAAAACATCGGACCTTGCAACTCAAAAGCCAAATTTCTCACAGATAAGTGTAGAGTAAATCAATATTTAAAATGTACAATTAGCTCCCTGCTCATTTGTTTTATTTTTAAACAAGCCCTTCAAACCCTCACCACTATGGAATTCAAAGAAATGCAAAACATGATAAAACAATACAGAAATTTCATTAATCCAAATTCCCCTGGGTGGAAAAATGAGGAAAGCGAGTGCAGTCTTAAAATTGAAAAGTGCCATATCTCTATTACCTGATGGTTAAATATTCTAAAATCACTTTTTGATTTATATCTCAAAGTTGTTTTTTTCCCCTCCACATTTCTTTCCTTATGTATCAAGATATTAAACTGTAGTAAGTTACAGTGGGTGAGAAGAAAAAAATAATGGAACATTCCCCCCTAGATATTCAGCTAGTAACATAATTAAAAACAAAGCATTTTTTTCCAAATAATGTGAATTAAAATCACATTATTTACTTCATATTAAGACAAAGATCAGAATTATCTAACCCTAAACGTACTCAGATTAGTTAGGAAATAAAATCCCCCTACCTTTTTTTTCCCTTTTCCATGCAAAAATTCTAATTGATATAATCTGTTTCGTTAGAATCAACTTATTTGCTTTTTCCCTTTTTCTTTACTCATTTTTTATTTTTTCCTCCCCCATCAATTAGGGGGGGGAGGTGAAAAATTCCCTGCACACTATAGCAGTGTTTATATTCTGCGAGGCTCAGATGTCTTCCTCCAGCTCTTAGCTGACAGGAGCGGTCTGTAGATTCTGACTGCAATCCTGCACGTGTGCTCAGAATCTAGCCTGGAATGGAAAAATAATTTCCTTTTCCCAATTACTTTGCTTTTGTTTGCTGTTTAGGAACCGCAAAAGCTTGGATCCCATGGTTCTCAAAGAGACAAGCATAGCAAATGCAGGGACTTTTTGTAACAGAACAAAACTAAACAAAAACCCCAGTCAGAGCCTAACTCTATCAGTATTGTCTACACACTTGCAATATTACATAAAAGCAACGAAAGTTTGCAATTGCATCAGTAGAATAAAATGTTAGGAGGAGTTATTAGACAGTAAATAATACACATAAAATACAAGACAATGATACTGTATCTTTAAACACTGGCATGCACACCCAGCACCAACTGAAATATATCTTTATTTGTATTACCTTAGCTTTTTATTTCATTCAACAATCAGTTTTCATGTTTTGCCTTCCAAATCTTTTCAGTCTGAATGTCGCATCGTCTCCTGGAGTCTAGATCTGTGTATATCTGCACTATCTCATTGATCTCTAAAAAGTGACATTGATGCCAACTGCCAGAGCTGGTACCCATGCCATCTGCTAGTGACGTCACAGGGCAGAGAAAACCACGTGAGCTTTCCTCCTGGGACCTTCATTCTGCACTGATCATCTGGCATCCCTCTAAGTGGGTACCAGCATTCATGTATCAACACAGAAGGTTAGACTGATAGGAAAAAAAAAAAAGAAAAAAAATCTGCACCAGCATTTCACATACAGTAGGTGTATTTCCACTGTAGTTGCTTCTTTTTAGCAGTCTAGCTGCACAGATAGACACGCCAATATTTGGTGCTATCCCTGCCTACAGGTACGGCTGCTCTGTAGTTGTTAATACAGTATTGTTTATATGAGAAGTACTGTCTTGTATTGATCTGAGTCCCTCTGGTGCACCTGGTACCCAAGGACAAAAAAGAAAAGGCAAGGAAAGGAAGGCAGAAATGTGGAAGTAATGCTGGTGCTATAACGCATAGCACAGTCACAAAAAGTAGTTTTCGTGTGGTGCTGCTGAGAGTGATTTTTGGGGGGTGGGTTTTTCTTTTTCAGTGCAGCTTGTTGCCCCAGAGCACAGGATAACAGGAGCAAACCTCCTGCTGCCTGTAAGAAATCCACTCCTCACATCCCTTGGTGGTTTTTGACACTGCCAAAATTAAAGAGACATTTGTGGAAAACTGGAAATACAACATGAAGATTTAACAAACAATGACTTTTTTTCAGGAGCATGTGGCAGGGCTCGCTGGTCCCTGTCCTGCTCTGGCACATTCTTATGTGGCTGGGGTGCACGCGCTCACAGGTGTAGCTTTGGAGACTCGAAGGGTTTGCCCCTCTGCCAAATTTTCTGTCTGCCTGGTCTTTCTGTGGATGTTTCCCCAAAATCTCTTTAAAAAC
>NW_008666598.1:0-21651 GCF_000695815.1 Acanthisitta chloris | reverse complement strand
TCTTCCCGCTCCTAAAATCTCCCCCTGTGTTTCCGCTTTCAATCCTGGATGCTCCTTTCTTCATGCCCTTATTTCTCCTGTCAACTGACTCTCCTGTACTCCCTGCTCTTCTTCCTTTAACCCTTTTGTCTCTTTCCACAGGCAAAACACTGTTAAATGAAACTGGCAAAGCCTCTCAGCTCAGCCTTGCCATGGAGCTTATGGCAAACTCCACCTTAGTGTGTTTGGGGTTTGTATTTTGTGTTTTCTTTTTAATTTAAGGGATGGCATGTCACATATAAGCAATATCAAGAGAGTTACAGAGGGAATGAAATGTCATTTTAGAAACAATTTTTTAAAGTTTTCTTTGATTATTATCGTGTACCACTTCTTTTTTGTAATATCTATTTTAAAATAGCAAGCGATTGGGTATGCATATATATATAGATAGATAGATAATCCCTGGCAGAGCTGCTTTTGTTATGGGTCTGTATCAGTGTTTCCTGTAAAGATTCTGGTTTTGAAGGGTTTATAATTCATCTGCTTTAATTCACATTGCGCCCACTTGGCATTAATGTTTTCAGCCCTGTCCAATTATTTGGTTTTTACAAAGTTTCATTTAAATCTGTTCGGGCATTTCTTGATTAGAGAGGGGAACAAGAAATTAGGCAGCAGCGTACACATATGTGTTGGGAGAGTATGTTATGTACATCTATGTGTATGTGTTCAATGATTTAAGAGCCTTTTATTAAAAAATAAGCCCTCACAACACACTTTGGTTTTGGGGTTTTTTTTTTGGGTGGTTGGTTTTGGTTTTTTGTAAGAAGGGAGACATATCAGGTCACTCATTCTTTACAGACCTCAGGCCTCTTTTCATTTTAATTTTTTAAGGAAAATGTATTTGGAGTGACAAAGATGTTAAAACTTAAGTGGCAACTGTCCAAAAGGAGCAAGTGCTGTACTATTCATAACATTCGCTTCATTTTATCCCAAATATTACAGTCTGTGTAACAGAGGAAAGGGTAGAATCCTATTATTCTCAATAGGAATTTATGTATTAAGATTTACATTGTGAAAGATCCTATGGGTTGTCAACCTTTTCAAGGATTTTGCATATTCAAAGCATTATACAATGCATGATAATCTAAATGTGAAAAGTCCTGAGTAACCAAGCCCTGTTTGAATGCATACTAAAAATACTATAAGAAATCAAAGGAAAGGTTGACATTGTGTTGGCCCTGTGTTAAGGGAAGGACCAACAAAATTTTCAGTTATATCACCCAGACTCCAAAATCCACTTTTACAAAAATATTTTCTCCATCATTTTTTATTGTTGAAGTAGGTGGTTATTTTTTGTAAACTACTCAAATGCATTTTTTAAGGGCTTTCATACTGCTACTGAAAACAAACTAAAGGAATTAGTTCGTGCTGAAGGATTCCCTCTGTAGTAGTAACATTCCATTTTTGCAGATTCTTAATCCATCATTTGACCTTTTTAATATTTTCAAATAAATAGTGGATAAACAAAATAGCTGAGATATCAAGGTTTAAAAAGCCTCCACTGTGCATGCATAATAACTTTTCATAAGGATTTTACTACACATTTTGTATTATGGATCCATGATATGCAAATGTGTGCTGCTGTTAATATGCATTCACAGCATACCCGATAACTGCTGCTTTGCTGTCTACTGTGAGTGCATGTTAAGAATAATACACAAAATACAGTTAAATGCACTCTATAGAATGGCTGCACAGCACCAAATATGTTACAGAGTGCATATTGCAAATTTATTTCCTGTGCCCAGACTGTATACTTTTTAATTAAAAGTGACTCTATTTCAAATGCCGTATTATTATGATACATTTAACACAACCAAACATTAATAGATTCACTGAAATAATACTGAATCATTAATAGATTCACTGAAATAATACTGAGTTCAAAGGACTGCAGAACCTTCATGGTGCATCAGAGGGACTGACCCAAATTTGTACTGCAATCAATGGGAGCCCTTCAAGTATCTTCAATGTGCTATCATCGGGATCTCAGCGAGTGTCTCTACTCTTTGTCGTTTTTCTCTTTTTTTTTTTCCCCCCATCATCCTCTCCCACCCTCTCCCAGCTGGCCCATATCTCTCCATTTTGCTGAAACTGGAAAACTGCATCAAATTAAGGAACTCAGGAACATTCTGGAGTGTGATAGTCTTGGTCATTCACTGGGAGTAATGAGACCTCATGGGCAGCAGGGAACTGTTCAGAAGGGGAAGTTCAATCTTTTTCTTTGTTTTGTTTCCTCATCTTTCTAATGCAGGCACTAGATATCACTGCAACTTAGTCATGGTGACAATCCTGCAATGCCAAATTTCTTCTTCCATGCTCATGACCTGATGTGAGTCTGCCTTCCTGCCATGGCACCCACATACACAGCCCAAACATCCATGTAGCTGCTGCCTTGGGAGAGAGACTGGAGGAAAACCTATGTCTAGTACATTCTAAATTGCAAAGCTAGACCACAAGGGTGGGTTACATGGGTAACAATGTGGAAAACAGTGACTCCAGTCTCCTGCAGAGTTTAATGATCAAGAGGAGGTGGGAATACCTGCTTGGCAGTTTTTCTGTGTGTGGTTTTGGGTTTTTTCTTTGTTTGGTTTGGTATTTTGTTTCTTTTTCATTTTGGCAGGGATTTTGGGGTATTTTGGTTTGGGGATTTTTTTTGTTTTGTTTTGTTTTTGATTTGGTTTGGGGTTTTTTGGTTTAGTTTTTTTTTTTGTTTGTTTGTTTTGGTAGTTTGTTTTGCTGTATTTTTTTTGTTTGCAAAAATAATAAAAAAAAGGTGGTCTTTGGAGCAGGGACTCTGGTCTGTCAGCACCAGTGAGCTCAATGTCCCTACAAAAGGAGCTGCCAGGGAAAGAACCAGATCAACGTGCCATATGCAAGTTGCATGCATGGGACTGAAGCAATGTGTGTCCCTGTTTGGGGAGACTCAACCCTCTTCTACCTCTCTGTGTCCCCACTATGCAGCCATAGACTATGGACTGCTTTATGAGGGGAACTTGCCATTTCCATCAAGTGGACTCAGCCTTCTCCCACCAGTGTTAATATGATATATGTCCTTCTCCCAGAAGAGTTAAAGAAGACACCAATAAGGATCCATGGCTTCAGAGGAATAAACTACAGGAGGATTTGGTTCAGTCTGAAAATGTAATTTTTAACTTTTCTGCTAATGTGGCAAAATATAAATGTGCCTTGCACTAAGCCCCCTCTAATGAGGGTGTACTTCTTGCTCTAATCAGACATTCTCAGTTTTATGTTTTGAATAGGCTGTTAGAGACAAATATGAAAGACCTGCAAAGGGGTTAGTTACTCTATTTTAATTCAAGTTGCTTGAGAAAAACATGAGTTTAGAATCTGAAAATGATTCCTAACACTAATTGCTTATGGTTAACCAAAAATTAGTTTGTGACCAGAAATTGCACTAGGATTTCTGAAACACGACTAGAATGTCTCATTTAGATATGACATACACTTGGCATAATCTTATTAATTTTGTGTTACTTGTTCATACTTATATAAATGGATCAAGAGATGGTGGAACCAAATAATCTTAAGATGGAAAATACATTTGTTTTTTAAATTAATAAAATGCCTTCCACCTAGAAATGTAATGGTATAGTATAGCCTGAAAGTTTTCTTACCAGATTAAGAGGTGATATGCACCTTATGGGATTTTAGTTATATCTCTCCCTGAGGAAAATATTCTAGCCAGATCGGTCATGTAGCTGTGCCACTTATTGAAACCGCAGGGCATTAAGATCACTGCTATTGCTTTGTTGTGTGAAGCAGCCCTATGGTATGGAGAAAGTGGGTGATTTTAATTCATACTCAGTGGCTGGAGTTGTCATGCTCTCTGCTACTCTGCCTTGAGGATGGTCTGATATCAGCAAGTTCAGGTGTCCTGCTGCAGCAGGGACACTTGGCTGTAGCACACACCCTGACACAGCTGATCAGCATTCATTCTTAATGGCAATCTGTCAAACAGCAAGCCAGTGATGATGACTTTCCTCCCTTTCTTCTGTTGATGCCTATAGTGATTCACAGGCATGCTTCCTTTGTGTTTCCATTTTGAAACTCTCTGTCTCCATCAAAGCATGTTTTTGATGAACTTTTCAGCTGATCCCTTTTGATAGACATAGTGTGGGTACACATGACCCCAGGAGATGCCTGTGCTGCTTCCCCTTCCACAAGCAAACCCCAGGGATATGATGTATACTTTTTCCTTCCATAAACTGGTCACACTCCTTGCTTGAAAGGTCTCTGAGGCTAATGGGCTGCTTTCTTCTCCCCACTGCAAGTCTTCCTCAGCAAGAGACACTTGATGAGATATTCTCTCTAGATCATCTGTGTGGATGATCCCAATACTTTTTCCTCCTTTTGTACAGCCTTCTCCATGTGACAGGGTTATCCATCACACTTGGAGTGACGATGTGCTGAGCTCTACCCGGTGAGGCACTGCTGGGGCAAAGTCCCTCCAGGAAGTGGTGAGAGCTCTGAGCACTTGGTAACAGCACTGACTCAGAAGAGCAGAGTGACCTTACAGAAAGCACATGCCAAGACGAGAAGTAAGTTTGTTTAGGGCAATGCAGCATTCCTTAAATTGAATACAAGATGGCGAGAAAACAGAGATGTTGAATTAATGTAATGAATACACTTGACGGAAGTGTAAAGCAAAACCTAAGAGTAATGTTAGCTTCTGTAGGACAGTTTCCTCTCAGGAAGTTATAGGATGTTTTGTAAGGGGAACTTTGTAAAAGTTCCTTGCCAACTTTATAAGAAAGTCTGATGCTTCCATTATTTGCATCAGACCATTGAAAATCCTCAGGTAAAATGTCTTCGGGCTAGAGAAGTGACTTTTCTTTATCCCCATGAAATTTTATCCAGGTTCAGGTGAGCTGTAAACTCATAACTAAGAGTCATTACTTCCTTTCTCTTAAATGCATTCCTCAGGCAAATTTTATCAGCATGCTGAAATACCTGGATACATTAGAAAAATAAATAAATACCCCCCAAACTTAGAAATAAACCAATTTTGAAAGCACATTATAAAAATAGAGATGGTGAGTAGCTGACATTAGTAAATGCCAGAACTACAATTGCCTATGAAACCTCCATTATCTCTGTGTACAAATATGCAGGTAGTTCCATAACAGCATAGCTCAGCTGAAGTATTTTTTTAATGAGATAATATTAAGTGTGGGGCAGAATGACTCAGGCTTACTGTAATGAAAATATATGCTCTATTTTTTTGCTTTTTATTTTCTGATTTTATAACCCTCCTCGGACATGGCTCTACCTGAGATACCAATCTGATGAAGATAAGTAAATTTTCCTTCAAAAAGCAGAAAAACTGTGCAGTCAGGCATTCCATGCTGTTATTGAACTATGGCCTCCCTTGCGTTTCCCAAATTTGCTTTACGCTTTTGACTGCTCCTCATATCCATGATTGCCAAACAGCATCTGCAACATTTAATAATGCATGTACTTAAAAATCCTAGTGGAGAGCTTTCCTTATTGAAAAGAAAGGTAACTTTGGGTAAAAAAAGCAAAATCAAACAAACCTCTTTCTAGCACTTCTGTGAAGCAAGGAAATGCTGCTTTCTAGGAGGAAGAGGGAGACGTAAGGATCTTACAGCTCAGATCCTGAACTTGTTCCACTGATTATAGATGCATGATGCAAACATTAGGAGTAATCAAGAACCCAATGTCTATTTGATAAACACTCCAGAAATTATTTTTCAGAAGGAGATTAGATGAACTGTGCAGTCACTGAATCATCTAGCCTTCCTGCTTTTTCATTTTGCATAGAACTATATGAATCTTCACTGATTTGAAGGCAGTGGAAGATGGACAAGCAATATACTTCAGATTATCTTAACCATCCCATTTTACGTCAAGACACAGACTTTGTCACAGCTTTGTCTGAAAGCTGGGTCATTTGGGGTCTTTTACCCACAGGATCAATTTTTCCCGTGATAGTCCTGGAGATCTGGTGGTGGAATTTGCAAATAGAACAGGATTTTATAAAATTTTTTTCTGGATTCAATCCTTAAGCTGCTGAGAAAGTGAAAGGCACAGCCAATTTCATTTTAGCTGTAAAAATGGGGCTGAATTCAGATAGAGATGTAATGATATTTTCCCAAAATCATTCTGGAAAATGGATTTTCTTCAAAACATTTTTTTTCAATGATGAATGCACAATTCTGTTACTTCTAGCTGCAGATCTAGTTTTAGACTAACTGATGTTTCTAATCTTTATAAAAACCCATTTTAACGTGTTTTTCACCAGATCTGCTGGACAAGCAGGCACACTGATGTTGTAAGCTGTACATTTCGTAGATTCTTAGCCTAATGGATTAAAGAGAAGAATTAAGAAGAGTTCGATGGTTCCCATCTATTCAAGTATACAACTAAAGAACTAGAGCTCAAGAGAGGTTTTATATAAGATCTGTGGACATCCCCTCAGAAACAGCATTGTCTAAACAGTCAGGTTTGCCAAAATCAACACGAAGTTTTGATCTGCTATAAAGAGAAGTGAGGGGATATGACTGAGTACATGATAATGTACTCAAGAACAAGATGAAGTAAACAGTAGTTTCTGTAATTTCCATCTTTTATATCTGAGTAATTTATAATGTGTTGTGTAAACCCTACAGCTTGCCAGCTTCCTTGTCCAGCAGTCATCATGAAAATCAGTGCTTCATGCCACAGCCTAAGTACACAGTGTTGGTTTTGAAGGTAACCACTCAGCAATCCACTCTCACCTTACAGAACATGCAAAGGAAATCTTTTGGCAACCAGGAGTTTTCGTTTCAGTCCCTTGGCTGGCTGAGGACTGGTTTGAATCTGCAAATGGTTTAAAACAATCCATGTCCAGAATGCACCTGGAAGGTTGGCGAAAAGTCTTATTTCCTAGCCAAATATCTGTTCCTAAAAAGGGAGTGTGGCTTGCTGAGCCCAAGTCCTGCTTGTGTTTCCCCTCTGTGTGCTAGTTGCTATATTAGCTGACTTTCTACCTGACTTGTGTGGCCTTACTGGGACACTGGCTCTTTAAGCTCTTGAAGTACTGGGAAAAGTTTACACAGGGCACAGTTTTCAGAACGGTAAAACAGTCAGTGGTCTGCAGAAACAGTACTGAATATATATATATTTTTGAGAGTTAGGAATCCTTCCCCCAACCTGTGTGATTGTTCGTAGTGTCAGCCAGTATGTATCTCATATATCTGGCCTTATTTTGGTTTGTTTCTGATCATCTTTAATTCAGTTGCGATTTTTTCGAGAAATACTTACTGCAGTTCCATTCTTAATACTGCAGTGTGACCAGGAGTGAAAAAAAGAAAAAGGCACTTTACAAAGCATTCAAATGCATGCGTTCTGAAGAGTGTACTATAATATGTTCAGGGCTTCCTTCCTGTGTTCAAGAATTTTATGCATGGCTTGGGTTGAAATTCGAAGCACCCTTTCTGCCTAGAGAGGCATGCTGGCTTCTGCATTCTGCATTTGGACCTGTAAGACGTCTTGCTATGTAAAACCATCTAGGTAAAATTTATCTCACAAGGGTACTTTGCTATGAATTTTGAAGACAGCTGATGTCAGCAGATGGTGACTGGAATAGCCGTCTCTCCCTGTACCTCTAAGCCCTTGAACAGTGTGAATACAGGCAGTGCAGTAATGATTTGGTGAGGCAATGGAGGAAATACACTTGGCGTTACAGCATGGGGCCAAATCCTGGAAGATTCAGAGCTTCTGCACTATGTCTTGAAGGCTGGGTGTTGGAAGAGTGAAATCTGTGAGGCTCAGGTTGGTGGGGTTTGGAGTAAATACTGCTTTCCATTCAGTTTGTTGTTCATTTGGTTCTTGTGGCTCAAGCTAATATTAATGAGGTTTTTTCGCAGAGACTCTGCAAGTGCTCTGACTCCCATGGAAACAGAAATCTTCATTATTAAGAAGATATTTGCTTTTTGACCTTGTAGTATAAAGTAGCAAAAAAAAAAAAAAAAAAAAAAAAAAAAAAAAAAAAAAAAAAAAAAAAAAAAAAAAAAAAAAAAAAAAAAAAAAAAAAAAAAAAAAAAAAAAAAAAAAAAAAAAAAAAAGAGAGAAAAAAAAGGAAATTGTTTTCTCTCAGAAGTTTGGGTATATTTTTCTGCATAAAACTTTGTCTATTAAGTGCACTATGATGAAATTTTGTTCTGAGAACAAGATACTTGGCAAAAGTAAGCTCTTTAAGCCATTTCAAAGGGATTCAAAAGGATGCCTCTTTTGAAAATCACATATAATACATAAAATCAAACCAGAGCATTTTTTTTTCCAAAATGATTTTGATTGATATGAAACAAATGTTCACTTAAAATTTTACATTGTGGAACACATTTTTTCTCTTTGCTTTGGTTTCGTATCTGAATGAATGCAAATTTAGAAAAGTGAGCTTTCTTCAAAACAAAGGCATGTCTCAGTTTGCCTATTGCACTGAAATCCCTATAGCACCTAGGTTAAATAATTATTTCCAGAACGCAAACCACTTTCAGCCACATATTGTTGATTTGCAGTTTTCACTTTATTAATCCATTTCTCTATCATTTACAATATCCTATAATTCAGCTAACCTATTCTTCTTATTTAACTTCCACATCAAAATGTTTCTACATGCTCCCCAAATATTTTTTTCCCTTTGATCATCAGCAATTCTCTGAAGTAGCAGTTCAGGCTCCTTTATACTCTCAATTCCATTTTGCCAAACACAACACAAAAAAAGATAGCCTTTGTTAAAAAGTTTAATGTTCTTAATTAGTAGAATTGTCAGACTAATTAGAATACCAATTAGAATTGGCAGGGCTAGCGTTAATTTAGAAGTGCTGTGGTCTAGTGTTAACCGCTATTAAATCTTATAGTTTGTGAAAGAGAGGGAGCAAGGAGATGAATACACAGACAAGCAAGATCCCTCCCCTCCCCTTTTAGATGTTAAGGGTCCATAACGATCCATGCTGTCAGTGTGTACTTTGGGACTGTCTAATCCATGGAGACATTGATGAAAAGTTAACAACTGTTTATGCACAAAAGTCGCTTTATGGAATAAAAACTGTTGAAATGGTGGAATCCCATCCATGGCTGGAAAAAATACTCAAAGCACTGAGGATTTATTTTACTTGTGCAATCCACTTTACTTGCTTTTACTTTCAGCACTTGCGAAAGTTACTTTGCGCTTCTTACAGCACACAGCAAATAAAGATCTCACAGCACTCTATGAACTGAAATGAAGCTTCGGTGCCTGCTGGTTCACTGAGTTTATATCAATGTTTCATAGATGGAGGAGCTATCGCTCAAGTTCCCATGGTGAGTCAGATGTACAGTGGGAAATACACTGAGAGCTCAGCAAATTTCAGTCTCTGGATGTAACCCACGCCCACATGTGCCCTTTTCATCAACCTAATTCTAAATTTTCAGTGATGAGACAATCATGGAATGAAACAATTTTCTTTTTCAACCTCAAAGGAAAATAACAAAACTTCTATTCAGGCTATGTACTTAAAACATATGTTCCTTACTGAAACCATAGGAGATCAGTTCCCAGTGGTGGATGCTGTGAATATTTCTGTAAATTCCATGCACACTGCTACCACATGCACATAACCCAATTTATATTTGCAAGTGATTATATCTGCAAGTGATGAGGAAAAAGGATGCTCGGGCAGCTAGAGAAGCACTCGAGAGCTTAGTGTGTCCGAGTCCCAAGTACAAATGTAATGTTTCCATTTCTTAGGCACAAATATATTTCCCATTTTTATATTTTCTCTGTTGGGGCTGATTGCCTTCTCAAATACCTTACCAGTGATATATTGAGGCAAGAGTGATGGTACTGATGGTTATTTATCTGAGGCAATGGTGGTGTGACTTAGAAGAGGATAAACTCAGGGCAAGGCAGAAAAATAAAAGGCCAGTGACACTGCTCTCTACAGACCATGTGGGTGTTCTATAGGTAATGCAGCACAGCATAAACATTTTTCTGTTCATCTCCAGCCTGATCTAGCTCAAATATTTCTTTATTTACAGGACAGCTATTCGCAGTCTGATAAAATTCATTCAGACCCAACTGTGCTGCCTTTTCTATCCCAGAGAAACTGAATAATTAATTTTCAAGGAACTAAGGTGTTTAAATTGCATCTTGTAAGTGTATGGTCTAAAAACCTTTGCCTTGGTCAAACCTCGTGTGCTAATGCTTTATTCAAGCTCTCTTTATGTAAAGCTAGAGTCAAATATGACACACATGTCTTTGCTCTTGCAGAGGACAAGTGTGAATTTATGCTTTATATAGGAAAAGTGATTTAACAATAAGCTACAAACATAACCTTCATAGTTTATTTTGTGCTACTTCACAAAGGTAAATTCAATCCTGGATAGCTAAAATGCTGAAAAAATATTTAAGATAGAGTAAAAGAAATTAACTGCTGAAAAGATTAGTTAACTGAAAGGCAGTATTTTAATTCAATTTTTCACTAAGTAAGCTGGGTAGGTAGTGTTAAAGAACATACAAAATATACAAAAGTGTTTTTCTCTCTGCTCTTTACAGGAGAAGCTAATTCAAAGAGAAATTAAAAGAGGAACTAAAACTTAGCAATTAATTAGCATCAAAAATACCCCAGACTTTTCTCTCAAAGCATACCTTTTCAAACCTGCAAGAATCCTCCAAAACCACAGGTTGATTTATTTTATTTTTAGGTATTTTTGTTGACTGTGGGTCTTTTCTTTCAGTAGTTATTAATCAGCTCAATTCAAGGCTTTGTTTTTGAACTGCCTAAACACTGTAGGCACTGGGGTCGAACCGACATGAGACCACTAGGATTTTTAAAATCCCATCAAAAGTTTGCCCTAAACCTGTCTGTCCTATCTTCAATGAGATTTTTTCCAATTAGGGAATGAAAAGAGATTCCTGTCATCTTAAGCTGCTGCAACCTTTGCTCTCAGCCCCATATATCACATCATAGCTTCAGGTCTTTGCCACTTAATATCACAGAGCCCAAAGTATTATTATTATTTCCATTTTGTCCAGGCAGACACAAGCATCCACAGTTATGTTAGGGATAACAGTGAGGGTAGGGAGTTTTCATTGAGCTCAGCTCCAGGTGGATTTTGTTCCACACCAGCACCACATTAGATGGGCATTGAATAACTACCCTGCATGTATACAAAGCTGGGCAAAGTCTCACATAACCCCAGTTTACTACTCAGTATCTGCCTGAGTGAAAGCCAACTGTCTAAGCTTGCTTTTAGAGAATGGGAAGAGGAGACACCATTTTCTCTTGGAGTGTCTAAACTAAGTGCAATGAATCGCCTTCCACAACTCTGTGTGTGTGTGTGTGAGACAACATGTTTCAGACAGACAAATTTTTGGTGGCGGATGTTAGAAAGATTGAATTCCACTGTAAATCTTTGCAGGGTCAAAAGTAGAACTGGTTGGAGATCCTTTGCAGGAACAATTTCCTCATGATAAAGCTGTTCTCACAAATCAGAATTTTCTTGGGTGTGCTTCATAGTTAGTGAAGTCTGTTGACTATCTTCTCAGAAATTCTAAACCATTCCTTTGTGGGGTCAATAATCCCAACAAGAACAATCTGTTCATTGGGCTGTTCCAAGCTGTGTATTTCTCTAGTCAGTTAAACATCAATGTGTCCTGTCCTAGAATTTGGTGCAAAAGACCTTGTGTATTATGTCACCTCTATTGCTCAAGTGATCAAGTTTTCCTTATTCTTTTTTTCATTCTAGCCTTGTAAAGAATTAGACAAGAGACTAAATAAAATGCCAAAAGTCATTCATTCCCATAGGGATATAGTCCATAGCTGAGAACATAGTCATTTTGGCTGTTTTTAAGACCTAACATTGTTCTTTTCTCATACTTATTTTCTGGCAATAGCCTTTGATGAAGAGAGATGCATAAAGTGTGTACATGAAGGTTAAAAAGAGATTATCCTTGTTAAATCTCAGCCCGTTCTCTAACAGTTGCTGAGTTCTGTGAGTCCTGAAGCATGACCCAAAAGTGTTATTATAATTAATTACGGTAACTCTGATATGCATATCAATTCCTTTTTGTAAATGTACATTTCAGAAATCCACTTCTTGTGGCAATGAGCTTTTTAGCCTGAGTGCATATTAAGCATAGTCCATTTAGGATGTTTTATTTTGAGTGGTTTTTTTGTGTTTAAAACTCTTAATGCGTATAAGCAAATCAGTCCCATCTCAGCCCTAGCAGAATAGTGATGTTTTAGCCATCCTTTTGAATTCTCTTCCATCACTGAGTCTTTTATTCCTCAATTTAGAATGAACAGGACTTGTTCAGAACCCATCATAATCCTTGATGAATTTCTGGCAACCATTGCTGCATTGCCATAAGGTTTCCTAGTTCTGTGCCCTTCCTCCAGACATTACTGAGTCAGTGCGCAATCGAGGACAAGGCTGCAAATTAGCTCAGCATGGTACACGTTCTGTTGCACTGGGGCCACCCATCCTTCCCTCAGCAAGGAAGGAAGGGGGGTCTTTAACCCTTAAAGAAAAAGATACTGGAAAGCACTGCTCCAGCACTGTGCATGTGGAAAGTATTCACCTGGAAGCAGCAGAGTTACTCTAGGCTGGTGTGGTCCTCCTCCAGAGCAGGACAAAGGAAAGGAGAATCACGATAGTTCTTGTTCGTACTTTGCTCATGTAAAATTCTTTTAAAATAGAGGGCTAATAAATAGTGAATAGTATATAGCAAAATGGTAACAGAAGTCAACAGCAAGTATGTTGGTTTACTTGCCAACAAAAATACAAAAGTGAAAATGTTAACATGTGAATGATGCTCTCTGTATGAAGAGGTGCCATGTTCAAAGCATAAGTGCAAACTAAAACCCCATTTGTGTGAATAGCTAATTACAAGGGTGAAAACACTGTCAATCTTAACACTCATCTGGGTTTCATCTTGGATACCGAATGGGTCTTGCTGTTCTATATGTTAAGAAAAGTCTTAATTTCACAGCCCTGGCAAAAGAATGAATATCAGCCAGAAGTAACTGAAAGGGCATAAACATAAACTGTCATGATGGAATTTTCATTAGCTTCATTTTTTTCCTGACTATATGTAAGTATTCTGAACACAATAAAAAAAAAAAAGGAAAAATAAGATAATTTTCTTCACACCTACTGCAGTTTTCAAAATATGCATGTCCTGTTGAAGCTTTCTGATTGAAACTAACCCATCAAAGCATCTATTGGTTTTGTCAAATGTCTTACTTTATATCTCATGTCCCAGGACAATTGCAACTTAAATGTAACTCTTTAAAGCACACTACAGACAATCAGATCAAAGTTCCATTACTGTCTCGTATCTATTAATTATTTAAGAGGCACCTGCCGAGTTTTGTTAAAAATTTTACATATTAATGTCTGGAAAAGAAAAAAGGCAAAAAAAAGCACTGTTTTTTAAAAATCAGGCAAAACTCCCAGTAGGTGGGTAGGGCTTCACTCTATAACAAACAATTTGTATCCCACGTGACTCCAGAATCCTGCAAAGCTAGAAAGATCAAAGATGGTTTGCTTTTAAATAAATATTTTAATATGGTGATGTTAAATGGCATAGCCATTAGTGCGTATTAGTGTCTCAAGCAAAGATGGCAACTTTTTGAAAAATAAGTTCTATCTTTGTTCCACAAACTGCTCTTTCCATTTAAGCTGTTTTAGTTTTTTTTTATTTTCCTTCATTTCCCAGACTCTAAATCACAGGGCTTCAGATCATCAGATTAAGAGTATTTTATTCCAGTGTTTGGATAGGAAAGGAAAATAAATAAGAAAGAAGTTATTCTGGGGTTTCAAACTATGAGAAAAATATACAGCTCAACTTCTGGTTAAATCTAGCATGATAAAGGCCTTTGGAATTTAATTACCTGTAAATCTCATTTATTGTTTCAATTTAAAGCAAAACATAAAGAAAACATTTGCTAATGCTTTCTCTTATTTATGTGGGGTTTATTTTGGTACGGTTTTTTTATTTGTTTGTTTGTTGTTGTTTTTGTTTTTAATAGTGAAAAACATTTTACATGTGAGATGTCTGAATCTCAGAGATACTAGAAGTGCTCTGTTGACTTTTATAACATCTTTGGTTTTCAGCCTATCTCTGTGAAGCAGATTAACACAAGGTACATTTAAACTCTCAAGAAAATGCTCTGTAGACATTCCACATTTATGGAAACAATGGTATATAAGAGTGGAAAGTAAGCAAGTAGAGGATGAAGAAACTTGAGACCTGTGGGAAATTTCTAGCTAATCTGAACTTGTGTGAGATAAGAGTGCTCACTTTGCTTAATGCCTTTCTAAACCTCTTAGGAGAGTCTTCAGCTCCTAGGGTGCCTGAGATGAACTGCATACCATTGTACTGCTGCAAGTTGGTGTAGCTTCATATGATGAGGGGACTCAGTAACTCTCTTTTCATGACCAAATTCAGTTGACTTCGTTGTGCTGTGGGAATGTCTTTTCCTGCCCTGATAAAAGGAAGATGTAGAATAAGACCTGCCACGTGGCACTCTGACCTCCACACCTTGATGGGCTTTATAAGCCTCCACAAGCATGATGCCCTGTGTGTCATTGCAGAGGCATTCAGTTAGTATGGGGAACTTGATGCACATTCCACATGTTGGTGTGTGGAAGGAGGGCCACAGATTGCCTGAGGCTTGGCAGACCACAAGTGGAAGAGCAGTGGAGAGACCCTGTCTATCCCCAGGGTGTGCTGGGGAGATGAGGATTGCAAGGGAGAGGTGGTGCCAGATGGGGAATCCAAAGTTCCCTGTTGAAATGGGTCAGAGCCAAAGCAAAATTCAAGACCGCAGAAGGGCTCTGCAAGCAGTTTCTTCTTCAGCTACTCTTCATTCCCCACTAAAATATGATCTAGTGAGGCTGCAGGACTAAAGTGTATATAGTTAGGATGATTTTAGAAGATCCAGCATCCTGGGATTTGAGCACAAGCCTTAGCAGAACGTTCAAGTAGAATAAAGCAAATGTTTTCCTCCAGATTATCTTTCATGTATGTATAAACAGCATTTGCTGCAAAACGTGTCAACTATGGAGCTCAGAGTCACAGCCTGCAGCACAGCAAACTGGCTTTTCCTGAAGCACATAATGTGATAATTAAATTGCTAACAGGCAACTTAGTGATGGAATTTGCTGGAGATATGAAAGACTTCTTACAATCATACCTTTCTGTAGGGGACCCATCAGTAGTCAGAACTATCAGAATCAGGGTCTTTTTTATATATATTCTTAAATGAGTACATTAAATTTTTATGTGGAGTGAAATGGGACAGGACGTGTTTCTCTTCCACTGCACAATGATTTATTACCCCGAAAAGACCGCAGAACTAATTAGCAGAGTAATTAATTAATATAAATTTGCATATTTGCATTTGCAATTAGTGCAGCCGACTGATTAGTCTGAAAATGGGAAGTTTGTCTCATTAGATGTTAGTGTCTGCTGGACCGGAAAGCGGCTGCCAGATGAGGCAAAAAAGCATAGAATAAGCATGAGCGTGTGTGCGCGCGCGCAAGCTCATCATGTCTTTTGTTAGGAGAACGGAGTGCAAATATGTGGCCTAAGATACTAAGACTGCTGGGTTTTTTTAGGTTGGGTTTTTGTATGTTTTGTTGGGTTTTTTCTTTTTAATCACCTTTTATTTTTGCTGTGTTTCCCATTAATTTACTTCCCACAGTGAGTCACTGCAACCATGATACTCGTCTATGGTTCTCAGCAGTCAGCTCTTTAAAGGAGATCTGCTGCAGATCTTCTCATTTTGGTGCTGAAGGGGAGATGTAAGGAGCCTTCTTGCTGTGTAATTGATGGGAAAAGGATATTTCCCATTTTACTAGTTACATCATCCAACCAATTGCTAATGCTGAGAATTCAAACTCAGTGGAACCTATAAAAGCCTGGGATAAGTGGTTAGCTTTCTAGGATGCTGTGCTCTTGCCTTTTCCTCATTGGACAGCCTAATGGGTGTACCTCTTAGTATACGTTTAAACAGTGCTGCTCTGCATGCCTGAACTTGGTATGATTGGACAGCTATTGTCCCAGGTTTTAGTAAGGTTTGAGAGAATATTTAAGAGGATGTCTGCCTGTGAGGTAATATTTCCAAATGCCAAAATATCTGTAGGCTAATTACCAATGCTTCTCTTAGGGTGCCAGAGCAGAGCTAGTTTTCATGGGGGGCAGTGAGGGAAGTCCTGGTACCTCTTTGGGGCACTTTGCTCTCTCCACTATACCTAGAGGAAATCTCATCTTCCCCCAGTGAGACTGATCGTCTCCTCTCCAAGATTACTGAGTTGGAATGGGAGAATAACAGAGGCTGGCTTGAAAACAGTCCTCTGTAAGGTCACTGGGTCCTTGTTCAAAAGCTTTGGTCAGATTTCATCCACTGGTGCCACTTTGATTCTTGGAAAATTCAAATGTGTATTGTCAATCACTTGCCATCACCATGCATTTAGAGCATGATGGAATTCAGGCTGGTAGCAGTTTTCTCTAGTTCCTCTGCCATATCGTAGCAAGTCATTTTGCTGCTTCTGTTTTGATTTTGTTTCCTTTGCTCCTAAGCTTAATAATTTGACTACAGCTGTTAGAGCAGTGGTATAGCTGCAGTTATACTTTCAATGAAGTATATTTCCGTAGTGTTCCAGGAATGAGCTTAAGCTAAAGTTCACTTTACAGATATGAACTCTCTCCCCTTTGCAAACCTTCATTAGTTTGTAAAATTAAAGTGCAAACTTGAATGCTTTATTTTTTTGAAATTTGCAGGTGTTGATTAGATCCCAAGATGCCCCCTGGCATGTTAGATATATATAAGTCAAAATGTAATAATCCCTATGGAATGAGGAAACCCCTATTTTCCCTTTATACACCTACTCCAAGGTATGATCATTTGTTATTATAATGTCTGTGTGGGGATTGCAAGCAAAATTATCAATTCTACATGTGCAACAAAAATAAAAAAAATTCCATCAGTATTTGAGAACAATTAAAAAGTGGGTAAATATAATTTTCTATTCATATTATTTCTAAAATATTCTAAAATATCATTTGTTTCAATTATGAAATCCCATACTAGTAAGGAAGAATTTGTGAATAAACATTTGTTGAAGAAAGAGCTAGTATGGGTAGAGAATGTTACTTAAAATAATGCTTTTACCTCTACAGATGAAGACATATTTTACAGTCATTCTTTAATAAGAATATTTTTCAAAAATCATATCCTACTCAATTGCATTAAAAAAAATTAGGAGAAAATATGAGCAAAAATAAAATTTATCCTTCTTGAATGCCATCCTAGGCAAAAATCAAACAATTTGTAGGACCAAATAATCAAACTTACTTTCACCGAAGTTATGCTTGAAACATAACCAGATTTTCAAACACATTTGGGACCAATAGAGACAAATTGTTTTTCCCTGCTGTTTTCAGTGTCGAATTCCCGTTGAGTCCTCTATCTGCGTCCTTTGGCAATCTTTGAAAATCTAGCATAGGTGAGAGCAATTTTGGACATGGACGCATGAAGCAGCCCTGGCCTGGGACTATAATATAGGTGTTCACCCTCGTGTAGGACACACTGATTTTTGGAAAGGCATATTACTGGACTCAGCACCACACGTACGGCTATCTCCTGGCAGGTTAGGATTGCTTGGTATCCCATCAGCCTGAAGGGTAGCCAGATACAGGCTCTACATGTCTTCATGCTCCTAAGTCACTGAGCTGGTCTTTGTTTTAATTTACAGACAGCTGTGAATTTGTTTTTGAATCTAGATTGAAACATCATCTTCCCTTATTTGCAGCTTAGTATTCCAGCATTGTTTCCAATTCTGACCATCAAAACTGTGCTAAAAGAAAATAATGCTCTGGCCATTTAGGAAGATCCTTTTTACCCTTACTCTTCTCTCCCCACAAATACTGACTCAACAGCTGAGAAGCTGATCACCTTCTTCCTAAACTACCTCACACAAAATAGCAAAACATTCTGCATTCATGAGGTCCAAATATTTCATTTCACCTTTATTGAGGAGCTGCATTTCGGTAAGGCTGTTTGAATCCAATCTCAAAGTAAATTACTTGGCAGAACCATGACATATAAGCAAACAGAAAAGTACAGGGTGTACAGTGCCTACCATTGGAGAGCACCACCAAAGAGACTTCAGCAGCAGCAGTGACACAGCACTCTTCTTGGCTACAGTACAGTACAAAGAGAGGGATAACAATGCAGCTAGCTTCCTAGGTCTAATTGGCTGAATAGGGCCAAAGGAAAACCTGTGACATTCAGTTTTGAATAAACTGGTAACTGGGAAAAAGTAATCTGTATTCATGAGATACCAGATGGGCAAAAGATAGCTTCTATTTGGGCTCTAACATTGCCTGTATCAGTAGGACTAATGAAATACGGAGGTCTTTCACCCCATTTGTTGGAGAAATACAGACTGAATATATGTGGAAAAGAAGAGGTCAGAATCTCTCTACGTGTTTGACATGCTGGCAAAACAGTCCTGAGACAGAAAATAGGTTCATTCCATAAAGATCTTTATACCTGTGGAATCCATTACCTGTGCAATCCATTTCATAGCAGAGGCAAGTAAAATGGAATTTTTCTAACAGCTAGGAATTTTTTGGCTGCAAATGTGGGCAAAACTGGAAACTGCAAAAATATGTCACCTCCCAGTGTTCTGGTACTGGTAGCTCAGGTATTTCAGCAGCCACTTCCACAAGCAAGGTGCAAAGAGGTAAAAGAACCTCCGTGTTGGACAAAAGAGTATGATTTAAAGTAGCCACGCCTCTAAAATGGGTACAAAGAAGAAGAAAATGACACAGCAAACCCTACAAAACAAGCAATTTAATGTTCCAGGGAGGCTATAAGCTTCCTATGCTGCAGGCTATTATTTATCAGGACCTTGCAGCATATTCTGAATATAATCTGCCTGTCTTGGGTGAGGTAGGTGAGACTGGAAGAAGAGATGAGCAGCCACAACATTTGGTAGGAAACACCTGCTGGTCTGTTAAAAGAGTGCACGATGCATGACTGTTGACAGGAGGTGAAAACATACATGACAACGTAGACGTATGTGACCAAGGCAAGAGGGAATACCACCACCCAGCCAAAATCAAGGAAGCATAAACTAAACCTGGATCATAGCAGAATGTAAATCATTGCATAGCAAATGAAGGACTTCAGGCACCTCAAATGAAGTGAATGCCATAAAACATCCTCCCCTAAGAAACTGAAAGCCATGGGCTGGGCGACTTCTTACCAATTAATGTTGGATACCAAGATCATCAGAAGTCACAGGACCTCTGTAACAACTGGGGTCGGGCAGCAATCTGAAACATGAAGGATGCTGTTGCCTTGGGAAAGAAATAAAATATTTAATGAAAACTAGAGAAGTCCCACCACAAGAAATTGTTAAAGAAGTAGCAGTTGAAACAGCACTAATGCAAAAAACAGTTCCACAGTGAAAGGACTGAGAGTACGTAATGTGAACCCAGCAAAATGGTGTTCAGATGGGAAAAAAATTTTTTTTGTTTTCCCTGGGTATCAGGAGCTTAGTCACCACATATATAGCTGTGCTGTTACCACTGAAACAGATTGCAGGCCCCTAGAGGATATTCATGACAAGTATCTAGTAATTGCTTGGCCAAGACTTCATTGCATCACTTTTAAGCTGTGAAGGTGCTTCTCGAAAACACAATACAAGCCCAGAAGAACCATTCCTTTCTGAGATTTTTCTTGACTGCAGTTGTGTCAGGCACCAAGTTGCAAAGGGGAAGGAAGAATTAAAAGAGTGGATGTGTGTGGTGTAGCAGCACTTCCCAGCAAAGAAATAGAAAGTGACAAGCAATAAGTCATTTGAAAGAAGTAATCATGTCAAGAAGGTATGTACAAGAGTGAGTTCCTTTTGTTTTGGAGGGAAAATAAAGTGAATTATGGAAAGTGTAGCAGGTTGAATCCAAAGAATCCATGGCTAGAGCCAGAAAAAGTATTCTCAGCAGACACCTTCATGTAGCACGATATGATTTAGAGACACATCCTCCCAGTTAAACATTTGTCCTCTGATAGCCACATCCTAACACACAAATTCCTGGACTTGCTCCACATGGCAGGGTTGTTGCTGCAGGGAACCTTTGAGCATGTGAGTTGGACCTAGAAAAATGAGGCAGCAGCTGGTCTCCTCTGACACAGAGGAAAAACTATCCGATGTTGAGTGATGAGAACAGAATTTTTTTGAGGCCACTTCACAAAAACAAAGGCTGTTAGATACCCTATTACCACCAAAGTAATCCCAGAAAGCAGAGAAGTTTAGCTTGAAGACTCTAGGAGATTTTGGAGGATGAATGTCTGATGCACAAAAATGAGGCAGCAGCTGGTCTCCTCTGACACAGAGGAAAAACTATCCGATGTTGAGTGATGAGAACAGAATTTTTTTGAGGCCACTTCACAAAAACAAAGGCTGTTAGATACCCTATTACCACCAAAGTAATCCCAGAAAGCAGAGAAGTTTAGCTTGAAGACTCTAGGAGATTTTGGAGGATGAATGTCTGATGCACAAACAACTAATAGATGCCATGGCATTCATTCCTGGAGAAGCTAGCCCAGGTGACTGAAGCGAAGCCAGATCATTTCCTCACACAGCTGAGTGACTTCTACATACCTGGCGAGGTTTTCCCTTTACTCTAGCTATGAAGGTGTTGCCTATTTCACAGCCCAGCGCTGAAAAGCCCAGCAAATTATACAACTTCCTGGCTGGAGGAAATCTTCCTGTGAATAAAGGCCATAAGGTGGAAGAAAACCTCCTTTCTAATAGAGTAAAACCCTACTGCACAGTATTAGGCTGATATTGAAGTCACTCAGGTGAAATGTGAAATATTCTCATAGAAAAAGTAGTTATCAAAATGAAGCTGCAGGCTTCAGGGAATTGCTAATACTAACTGCTTCTGATATTGAAAACACAGGCTGCAACGCAGAAACTGCAAGTGAGACTGCTAGCAGCAGTCATAAAAATCTGACAAGAGAAAAGGGAGTACACAACTATAACCCCTGTAATCATGTCAGTCAGTAAGACTACCAGTGTGTATTCAACCATGCAGCTTTCTACAACTGCCAAAATGTAGTTTCATCTTCCAAGGTACCATCTATGGTCAATGAAGAGAGAGAAACTTTTTAGAGGGCAGTCCTGGGTGCTTGTAGAAGGGTTCTGGACTGTGTCTTTCTCTGATGGCGTCTATTCCCCATTGCTGGCCATGCAGAGACCTGAGGAGTTCAGCTCTGTGGTGGGTGCTCTGTAGGAAGTTGCCTTGTGGTTGGTATTGTGACAAGTCTTTGCAAAAGCACAAGCATGTCATGGAATCATAGAATCATAGAATTTTAGGGGTTGGAATGGACCTTACAGGTCATCTAGTCACTACACCTCTCTGCCATGGGCAGGGACACCTCCCCACTAGATCAGGCTGCTCAAGGTCTCATCCAGCCTGGTCTTGAACACTGCCAGGGCTGGGGCAGCCACCAAGTCCCTGGGCAACCTGTTCCAGTGTGTCACCACTCCTACAATAAAAGCTTTTTTCTCACATCCAACCTA
>NW_008666597.1:221-721 GCF_000695815.1 Acanthisitta chloris | reverse complement strand
CAAATTGTCTTGTTACTGTACCCAGGATTTAGCAGTAGTGTTAGAGATTCATATTTACCATCTCCTCTCCTGGAACTACCAGACACTTCAAGAACAGCTCACTCTGCTTATTGTTTTTAACAAAAGTTACTCAGTTACTTGAAAGGTGCATTTTCACTGCTAAATACTGAACTGTGACTGTAGGGGAGGTGACAACTTTTTCAGCCCTGCGAACTAATGCCCAAATTAGAATCAGTTTAGAATCAGTTCAAATATTGTTCCAAGGCTTTAAATAATTGGACATGAATTGGCTGTGTCGTAGTTCTACAGACAAATGCAGCAATTAGTGAGAAGCTGAGACTGAATCCTATTTACTTTGAAATAAGAAGTCACTCGGGCCTCTTGTTCTTTTCATAGTACCATAGTAAGTTAAGGGGTTGGAATGGAGCTTAGAGACCACCCAGCCCCAACCCCTGTCCTGGGCAGGGACACCTCCCACCAGAGCAGGTTGCTCAGGGCTT
>NW_008666597.1:0-206 GCF_000695815.1 Acanthisitta chloris | reverse complement strand
GCAAGGTGGGGGCAGCCACAGCCTCCCTGGGCAACCAGATCTTTTGCTTCTTGGAAACCTGTAGAGAATATCCTCTTCCATTTGGGCATTTCCCCAAGGCGCACAACACATCCTGTTTAACGTGGCACCGTAGGACTGGACTGAGCTTGAGTGTTAGGAGCGGAAAGTGCTACAACACGAGGTTAGGGTCATTAAAAAATCAGCTA
>NW_008666596.1:21317-28148 GCF_000695815.1 Acanthisitta chloris | reverse complement strand
AACACATCCCGCATCATCCTTCTCCGCAGGCTGAGCATCCCCCGCGCCTTCCTTCTCCGCGGGCTGCCCGCGCGGTCCCCAAAGAAGCAGGCACGGGCACCCTCTGGCTCCTCTGCATCACCTGCCCAAAAGAACCCACCGAAGCCGCAGCGTGGCCAGCAGAGCGGTGCGGGCAGGATTTTGGACACAGCATCTCATGTCCCCACTCTGCCCAGCCCACCGGGTCAAAGCATGCCTCGGGATGTAGGAGCAATACTGCAGGACCTGTACAGAGAAATAGGCACACGGGTCTGGGGGATGCTGCTCAAGTGATGCCACAAAGCTGTGTTGCTCATACCATACTATTAATGCAATATATTGTTGGTACCAAACACATCTCGATTAGTTATGTTCCAAAAAACCCATATAAGTCTGATATCACCCTTTCCTTAGTGCAGATCCTTGCATTACTTAGAGCAGGGCCAGCCTGCTCTGGAGCATCACTGGCTTTAACAAGTCAGAGCTAACAAACCAGACTGGATGTAAGTTCACACCTCACAGAGCCACTCAGGCAACTCAACAGCAGATCTGGAAATTACATGTAGCTGCACTCCAGAAGGCTCAGCAGAAGGCAGCTCAGGCCAACACAACTTAGTGGCCTGCATGGGTAGCTGTGCTAGCATGTGCCTGTGCCCCAGCAGACCTCAAGTACCCATGGTCACCCTGTACTTCCGTGGGGAAGTAAAAGAAACACGACCAAATATCATCACAGCAAAATATGTTTGGTTTATATTGAAAGATTTAGCCTCAAATTGAAATATACTTTTTGTAGTGGGAGTGCTGTAACATGCAGTGTTTAGAGCAGGATGTTACCATCAAAGTCAAGGCTGGCTAGAGGCCACAGAATTAGGAAGCACCAGGGGACTGTGAATTTCTGAAGGCAATCACTGGTCTGATTGCAAAACTGCCTCTCTGGCTACAGTCCAAGAAACCCAGGATGGCAACTTCCAACGGCCTTTTGGGGAGGCCAGTGTGAAGAGAAATGGTTCCTGTTCCTCAGCAGTGTATATTCAGGAGCAGCATCAGCCTTCTATTCTGGCACCAGCCCAGGTTTTCAAAGCATTTTCCTCATTTTCTGTTAAAACTTGCTAGTTAGTCCTGTATGTGACTTTTACTGTGGCACCTCATTCTTGAGCAGAGAAAATTCAGTTCACTCCCAAGTAAAATTATGACTACAGTCTCACCTTGCTTTTAGCTTTGTCCTCAAGGCTGTTGATTCAGCAGAGCTCCAGCTTTAGCCCAGTATTCAGTATATCTGCTAACTTTGAACATCAGTAAATCAAATTTACATCTCATTTAGACCATTTCCTTAGTTTAGTTCTCTGATTTAAATGTTGAAGTACGTGGCCTCTCTAAAAAGTAGTCTATGAACTTAAGTTGCCTGAAGTTTTGTTTAAGCTTACCTGGAAAAACAAGATGTCACCAACTCCTGGGCTGCTCTGGCTCTTGAGACCTTTAAGGACAACATGTTTTGCAGAAGGCTTCACCAGAATGCTCAGTCTTGCCTGTGCTCCAAGGCCTTTTCCAAGCACTCAATGCATTTGCTGAATTCCAGATCCCGTGGAAGATGACATTTGTCAATGTGTGACTCAGCTGCCATTTTTTGAATCCATATTTCACATGTAGGCAACAGGAATGAGAAATTAAGCCAAACTGGTTCTTTGGCAAATTCAGGTTGTGTTTTAGTACAGTAAGAGCTGGTTTATAACACATGAGTGAGAAACTCTGCTTCTACTGTAACATTTTTATGTTTAGAAAATCTTCTTTTAAAATATGTGGCTAGAGGTAGAAAAGAAGATTAGAACAGCCTAGTCTGTGATAAAGGAAAATTTCAATTCAATGGGACTGCTGTAAAGGCCCTTATTTATTTTTCTCAGCAGTTGCATTTTGCCTTTCACTGGCTTGCCTGCAGCTTTCGTTGCTGTGGAGGTTTTCTTGTATAAATTCTTCAAAGTGATGGATTTTCCCTTTGAAAGAATGCTTGACTGTAGAGAACTACAGAAGTGTAACCTTTTTTATTTTTTCCCTGTGCACGTGTGATGCTTTGGGCTTTGAAAAGATGTGTGTACTGCCACCTCTTTTGTTCATTTTCATGCCAAGAGCCCGGAAATTTGCATTACTAGTTTCATACTCTCCAACTCTTTCCAGTTAAAGGTCATCTGAAATACATGTTGCTCTCTAGCTCAGACTGGGGAGACCCTCAGCATTTTATCAATCGAAGAAGCATTGATTAATTGTTATGGCTGCAGCAAGAGGCATTAATGTATAAGATGTTGCACATATGTATCCTCACCAGTGCTTACAATCTACACAGCAAAAGGCAAGAGAAAAAAACCCCAACATTTTAATCTCTGTTTTAGAAACAGAAAGTTATGGCACTGAGCTAATGAGAGGAATTCGCCAAGATCAGGTCTCCCAGCTAACATCAGCATCTTAACCACAAGCTATTCCCCTTCTTGTTGGTTCTTAGTCTTTTGATGTGTTCCAGCCTGTTAAATAGGTAAAAGTAATCGTGTTAAGTTACAGTCTTGGACTCTATAAAGATAACGATTAAATCCCAAGTTCTCATTGGACATTAACACAGTAATAATTTTCTTATTTAAGAGTCTACACAGAACCACAGGTAACAGTCATTGTCCTACAAAAATCAGTCACAATCACACCTTAAGTCTAGGGATAATGTCATTCAAATCCCAACACAATTTAGTGTGTTCACAGAAATGAAATGATGGTGGGGTAGGAGCACCAGCCTGGGACTTGAGACTGCTGGACCTGTCACCTTTCTGCCAGCTAAACCCACCCCAGGTACTGTGGAAGAACATTGGGTTTCCACAGGATGAAATCTGAACACCAGCCATGTGCTGCAAATATGTTAAACCAAAGATTGCCTTTCACCACGAATTCCATACAAATTCTACAAAACAAACCCTTGATCTTAGCTGGATTTTTGAGATACCAAGTCCACAATACTGAAGTACACACTAATACTGACCATGTTTGGAGTTGTGATCTCAGCAGTGACAGCAAGATCTGGACTGATGTGGTTTAATTACCACTGCAACACAAGGCTACTTAAATGCTGTGAAAGCTGCAATGCCATAATCACACTCTTTGCCACAAGCATTTGAAAATTTGAGGCTTCCTTTGCAAGTGCCTTTTTTTCTGACACTACGAAATGTCACCGAAAGTTCAGTTCTAAAACATTAAAAGATGCCTAAAGATACTGAACATTTTTCATATTCTTAAAGAACTAGTTTTATAGTCAGTGAAAAATGTTTCATAATTAGAAAACAAAACATTCCTAAGGAGCTACATGCAATTCATCATCTAAAGAATTTAAATCATATAACTTCAGATCATTCAGCTTTGATCCTTAGATTGTAAGAGTCAACATTTCCTGAGGTGTTTTTACAGACTTTTCAGGACAATCTTGAGTGCATTTGTCTGTGTGTCTGCTGCAGGGCCTGGTAAAACATTCTGTTCCAAAACTGGTGGCTGCAATGCTAGGAGTGTTTAGAGAGCAGAAATACAGGGATGTTAAACTAAAATAGCAAAGCTTTCATCAATTTTTCAGGCTCTCTTATGTACCTTTTAGCTTTTGGCTGTAGCTAATCAATTTGAATGTTCATATAAGTTCTGACTTTAGGCAATGAATTCTTAAAAAGTCTTATTTTGCATTTTTAAGATGTTATTGTGTTACACATGTACATTAAGAAAAATTGTTGCTTTTGGGGACAGAATACATTTTTAGAATCTATTTACCTCTCTGAAATCCAATATAATCTTTGAAAGATTAAGTCTTGAGATAGCTAATAGGTTTTCTCTAGGACAGCCAAATGCTGCCATTCTTTTTAACATTCTTTGGCATGAGGGGGATTGCTTTGCTTTTTAAATATGAAAGGTTTTTTAATGTTTGTTTAATATTTAGGTTTGGAAAATGAAATCAACTGCTCATTTGATCAATGAAGCAAGACAGGTATATAATATCTTAGAAGTTGTTTCACCCATTTACCTCTCCTGTGACCTGGAAACCTTTAGACTAAAGAGAAAGTTCAAACACTAAACTTAAATGACAGTTTGAAAAGCAGTGCTGTTCTCTAAGAATTATGTCCCTCCCTGTACTTGTTAAAAGGTAGGTGCCTCTAACTCTTTGGTGAGACAGAAGTAGATTTCTCACTCCTGGCTTGCACTGACAGCTGGTTAGATGCACTAAACCATCACAAAAACATGTCCCAGCAGCAGTTTACCTGAACTAAGAATTTACTTCACAGTGCCTTATATTTACAGTGTAAATGCTCTAAGACAACATCTCATCGACTGTTGTTACTGTTAACCAGCATCTCTTTCTTCCTCAGAGCTGTCACTCTGTGTTTCCGTGGTTAGAACATGTAACTCTTCTCTTGTATCCATGGGCAGTCAGCAGCTTCCAGAGTCACTGGTTATTACAAGGAAACACCTTTGCAAAAGTTAGGATTGCAGTGAGCCATTGCCCCAAGACTTCACCAGTGCTCCCATGCTGCCAAAGCATCGTGCTCTCCTGTAAGCAGTGTGGATGTTCTCTCAGTAGATCAGAGTTTTTTACTAAGTGGCATCATGCTACATAGTGATTCCATCACTATCAGGTAATTACTTTGCATCGAGGGACCAAAATCTTGGAATTGGCTTGTGTGCTTTACAAGAGGTAGGAAGGAGCAATCTGATTACACTTGGTCAATCCTTGCTTTGGCAGGTGAGGCTAAGAGCAGACCTCAGTTGTTTATCTGCACTCCTAAGGTCTTCCCTGAACATCTGTCAGATATGGAGACATTCCCGAAATTCTCTCTGCTGTTAGTGTCTCCTTGGTCCGTCCAAGAGAAGCCAACCTGACCTGTTACACACCTGTGCTGCTTTTTGCTGCAGTAGAGTTAATTTTCTTCACAGTGACTAGTATGGGGCTGTGCTTTGGATTTGTGCTGAACACAGGGTTGATAATATAGAGATGTGTTTGTTATTGCTAAGCAAAGCTCACACAGAGCCAAGGCCTTTCCTACTTCTCACACTGCCACATTGGCAAGGAGGCTGGAGGTGCATGGGAGGTTGGGAGGAGACACAGCCAGGACAAGTAACCCAAACTGACCAAAGAGATATTCCATACCATATCACATCATGCAAAGTATAAAAAGTGGGGGGAAGAAGAAGAAAGAGGGGATGTTTGGAATGATGGAATTTGTCTTTCCAAGTAACTGTTACATGTCAAAACTGCCACATTGGCAAGGAGGCTGGAGGTGCATGGGAGGTTGGGAGGAGACACAGCCAGGACAAGTAACCCAAACTGACCAAAGAGATATTCCATACCATATCACATCATGCAAAGTATAAAAAGTGGGGGGAAGAAGAAGAAAGAGGGGATGTTTGGAATGATGGAATTTGTCTTTCCAAGTAACTGTTACATGTCAAAATGCTCTCCTGGGATCCTGTCCATGATAAGCAGTGAATTCACTTCTTGTTTTGCTTTGTTTGTGTGTGCAGATTTTGCTTTCTCTATTAAACTGTCTTTATCTCAACTCACGAGTTTTTCTAGCTTTTACCCTTCTGGTTCTCTCCCCGATTCTGTTGGTGAGGGAGTGAGCAAGGGACTGCATGGTGCTTGGTTACTGGCTGGGGGTCAAGCACAACAGTCCTTTTTTACTCCACAATTTTCAAGATTTTCACATCACAATTTTAAAGATTTTCGTCTCACATTTTTCAAGATCTGAGACCTTTGTTTTGCTTGAACAGGACACCTTGAGAGTGTCTCAGGAGAGCTGCATTCAAACGAGTTTTCCAAAACACATTTTCCATGTCTTCTTTTATCTGAATGAAATGTGTCTTACAAGTTAGTCATGTATACTGCAAAAGGCTATAGACTGAGTATAAACATGTTTAATGAAGCTGAATACTGCAAGCATAAGCAGCAAAAATATTTTGTTTACTTAACATTTATACACACTCAAGTAAAAGCTTGTTAAGTTTGGTTGGCTAAGCTTGTTTTCAAAAGGGATCTAGAAGGCTGAAAAAGTTAAATAAATCAACATATGCATAACAACACAATCATTCATATTAGCATCCTAATTAAGTCAATGATTAATTCTCCTTTGAGGACAGAGTGGTGGTAAGAACAACTCTAGTCTAATATCTAGTAGCCATACTACAGTCAACTCAAAATTCCAGATTATATCAACACATGCTTATGTAATACAGGAGAAACTTTCAGAGCTAAACTTTAAAGAGAAATCTGAATAACCATATGCTTATTTGAGTATTTAAATATAGAGTGAAACCAGCTACTTTCCACAACTGGCTTGTAGATATCTGCTCTGTCTGCAAATAAAGAGGTCACTAGAGTTTTCTACTGGCTTTAAATGGCTGAACTGGAAGAGCAGGATAATGTCACAGCAGCAGCAGAAAAGACAATGTCTGAGATACATTGGCTGTGTCAGAAATGAATTCCAGTGGGAAAATGAGAGACACTACAATGGTATCTTTTAAAAAACATGACTAGCTGCTCTGTCTTGGACAATTTGGATAACATGAGTGCTGTAACTGAGCATTGAATACAGGTTGGTGGGGGTTTTCCCTGCTGATAAAGAGTTCTCCATCATATTTGTCAGCAAAGACTGCAATAACTCAAAGCATTACCCAGCTGGGAGCTGTAAGACCAGTACTGGAGAGAAAACTGAAACTTCCTGCAGCAGGTTGAGTCTTTTCACATTGACTCAGAAGACAGGAAACTGAGTCTTTCCTCTTGGAGACAGTGAAAGATGGTGTGGGATG
>NW_008666596.1:6420-21294 GCF_000695815.1 Acanthisitta chloris | reverse complement strand
GGAATGCCTGAGTAAAGCAACTCCTTACAGATTTTAGTTAGTGGTTACAGCAAAAAGAGAGAATTTCTTATTTTAGCAGGCCTGGAGAACAGGACTTCAATATCCAAACCAAGAAGCTGAGATGGCAACCCTTGTTTCCTTGCTCTAACTCTATCCCTAAATATGCATATTCCAATGTCTCAAAAACGTTGTTGGCTTACCTCCCTCAGGCTCACTAACAGTTCTTACCTGCCCCTCTGTCCAATTTTCTTTGCAGGTAAAAAAAGGTCACTGGGAATGTCCATGGACATTCCACATGGCTACAGAGATGGAGTGGAAGCAGAAGCAGTTGAGTTCATGGATGATCTAGTGGTTCCATAAAGAAGTTGGTAGATGAAGATATTCTCTAACTGGATAAAGCCCTGAGAAACCTGATCTAATCTCAGAGCTGACATTGCTTGGAGCAAAAGTTTGGACTAGAGATCTTTGGAGGTCATTCTAGCCTGAAGTATCCAATCATCCTATGAAAATGGAGAATCTGCTTTACAGAAACCAGTGCAGATGTTAGGATAGAGGAGATGGTTCCTGTTTAGAAAGCAAATGATGCATTTTGAAAAGAGTGTGTTATGACAGATATTTTACAGTCTGAAGTGACATAACCCTGATGGAAGAACTTCTGTTTTCCCAATATAAGCCTATGGAGAGAGCAGTGTGAATCCTTCAGCACTGGCGCAGCACAAGATTCAGCTGGATATAACCAGGACCACATTTTAATTGGGGAAGCACAGAACAGAAGATTAAAAACATTGGTAAGAAGTTTTTACATTAACTTTGTTAATATGAAAAAGATTCTTTCAAAAATGGGCATTTGCAACCTCATGTTATCTCTACATCAAAGGAAAATGTATTTGCCTTGATTCTAAGGTAAGTCTATATGATTACAAAGATCTTCCTGAACAGGTGAGGTAAGGGAGAGAAGGAAAGAGGTTGTGAGTTCACATTTTTGCTTTAATATTTTTCACTTCTATAATCTCTTTTATCCAAGGATTTCAAAGCACTCTATAGACATTAATGAATTAAGCCTCACACCAGTCCTGAGAGAAAAGGTAATGATTTAAAGATTGAAATTCAAAGAGATGAATGGATATAAATGGGAAATAGCATTCCTAAAATATCATATAGTATTTAGACCATATGGAAAATCTGCTCTTTTCCTCTTCCTTTCTATCTTGTGTTCCTTCAAGGCAATCCACAGGACTGAAAAAAGTTGGTAAGAAGTGTTTACAACTGTTTACATACAGTTTGGATACATTGACAACAGTGGTAGCAGAAATAAACAGAGAAATAGATCAGATTGCAAACACAGGTGTTGTTTTGAACACGTTCAACTGAATTTCAGCCTACAGAGGTAATGGATTTCATAGAATACTTTTGTATTGAAAAGGATTTGCTTTACAAATGACAACATTCAGGACTGCATGAAATGACTTAACCAAGACAGCAGAGTTGGAGAAATGCTCTCCTGTCTGAGCACAGAGGCCCCAGCCGAGGGAAGGAGCCTCGGTGCTCACTGGAATGTACAGGATACAATATGCACTTACCTCTTTCATGCCCAGCTGAATTCCTGTGCCTTCCCTAACCTGAGAAGATTCGTATATAATAATTCTATTGACAGTTGGCAGAACTCATCCCAAAGGATGAGATATTGTGTGCAGTGATAAAACCAGCATCTTTCAGGAAGCTAGCAAAGCCTTTGATGCACAGGGATATGGCATTTCAGGAGGTCTGTCAAGGCTTGCAACTTTTCTTCCCCTTTTATGTTTCTATTGGTCACAGATACACTCTCAAGCACATTTGCAGTTCTCCAAGCTGTAAAAATTCATAAGGAGGACCCAAAGGGAAAGTGCCTTGCATCTCCCAAGGAGGATATGTGCTGTAATCATGTAATGAGAGATGTCTCTTGATGTACAGCTTTCATTAAACACAGGAGTCAACAGTCATGTTAAGAGGATGTAATTTCCTAACTCAGAAGTTCTTGCTGTCCTGAGGCATTAGGAAATGAACCTCTTTGCAATTCAATTTTTATTTCAGAATTGTTTTGGTTTTTTTTTTTTAAATTCATACTTTGAACAAATCTGGAAACTGAGAAGTATCTGCTTACAGAGCAAATAGCTTCACATCAATCAAGAACACCTGCAATTACAAGTGGAAGCTCATTTCACACTCTATAGAAAAGCAAACAAGACTTGAGTTGGAATACATGCATATTAGCCTCTGTTTACAAATATAATAATCAAACTGCAACATAAACACCTAGGAACAATTTTTCTTTCCTGTAGGAGGGCACTATTCCAAGTGTTCGGCTATAAGAGTTGCTCTGTCCAGCAACCACTTAGTGCAAAAGAGCAGTCTGATTTAGAGACCATCCTCCCCTGTGCTTGGTGCTGCAGCACATCACCTCTACAGTGAGAGTGTGGCAAGCTGAAAAGATGTCCAGTCCCCAAATCAACATCACTATGCAGGTAAACTAGGAGTAGCAGTACTACAGCAAGCCAGCTGCATCTATCCCTCTACTCTAAAGTCTTAGAAAGTAAAAGCAGATGTACCAAGTCAAGCCAAACCCCAGTTTTGTTCAATATCCTATCCCTCACAGAGCTCAGTAACCAAAGTCTGTGTGAAGACGTAAGAACAAACCAAGCACAGTTATATTTATGCTCTGTATAGTTCCAGCTTCCAGCAATTTGTGGCTCAGAGCCCGAGCCAGGCAATGCCTCTTGTTCTCGTGTTAGAAAAGAGAGTAAATGAATACTCCCAAGTCTTCTTCTGAACATAAACAGCCAGGCATCACAGGCACCCAGGCAGCCCACACAACTTTCTCATCTGTTTCCATTAAAATATGTAAAACTGTGGATGAATTCCCATAGGGATGCAGTGAAAAGACAAACCGAGACCTTTGGCATTGATGCCCAGTGAAAGGACAGGAAGAAATGGGCACAAGGTGAAATACAGGAAGCTTTGTTTAAATATTTTTACAATCTTGGTTTGTTTTTTTGGGGGTGTTTTTTACTTTAAGGGTGATCAAATGCTGGAATAGGTTGCTGAGAGAGGTTGTGTAGTCTCCATCCTTGGCCAAAATGCTGGACAACCTGCTGTGGCTGACTCTGGTTGAGCAGAAGGCTAAAATAGATGACCTCCAGAGATGCTTTCCAACCTCACCTACTGTGTAATTGTGTGAAAGACCCTTGATCAGCACACCATAGTGTGTTGCAAAAGATCCAGATGCAAAAGACTTATATTCTTTCTGGCTTGAAGTGAAACTTGAAACTTCAGCTTCTACAGCCCAGATTCTTGTATTCTGCATGAATAACTGCTGTTAGGCCAGAAAGTCACATCCACCTAGTCATTCTCCATAGCTTCACAGTTAAGAAATTCCCTCAATATGTGGATAAGGCAATTATCTGGTATATTTACCTTCAGCAAGACAACCACCTTTGAAATAAAGACTCTCCCAGCAAAAACATATCTTTTTTTTTCAAACCTTTTGAGTAGCAGGTGTTTATGCACTAGCAGTTTATCATCAACAGAACCTGAATTTTTCAGCTCCAAAGTACAAGCAAAAACTTGAACTAACAGTTTTAATGACTGATAACAAATATAAGATCAAAACAATCTCTCTGGTTCTGCACTATATAGATTCTAAGGAGATAAAAGAACACATTGCATCTCATAGAGAAGGAAAGAAATAGAAGCATTTGAGAGATCTGCAGAATTCAAGCTCCCAAGCAGGACTTCATCACAAAAACCTTCTCTTGGATTTGCTTGTATTGCTCACTCAGAGTGGAATCATAATTTAATTTTTTCCATGATACTATTAAGTGCTAATTCAAATACTAGTTCTAAAATACAACTAATACTGAAAGTTTCTCTGCTGTCTTGGATGCCCCAAGTTGGTCAGGCAAACTCGAGAAAGTAAGAATAAGGCTGAGATTGGAATTCTGGTGGTTCTTGCTCCAAGCAGAGACATTCAACATCTCAGCAAGAGTTGCAGCTTGGCCACTGGATTACTGTGCAACCCTACGGTGTTATGTACAAATAGCAGCAATCTTAGATCCACATCAAAGAGAGTTTTAATCAGATTCACAAGAATCCCATGAGGAATAAAGGAAACGTGTTTGTTCCCAAGACATGTTAGCAGAATATTGAGTTGTCTTCTTGTTCACTTCTGCTGTTGTCAAATCAACCTGCCAGGGTCTCTTCCTATTTTGTCCACTGTAAAACTACCAATGTTGCTAGTTATCATATCTGGTCCTATTTAAACACCATAAAATTAAATTTCATTTCAGTTAGGAGGAAGTGTCTGTCTCTGCTTGCAAGTACCTGCTCCCAGGCTAATTTTAATCTGTTCATGCAGTTACAGAAAATTGAAATCCATCCCAGCATTAACCCAAACTTACTGGAGTGCCAAACAAACCTAATATATTTATTTTGTACTGGTAGTTCTAACCTGTGACACCTTTGAATACATAAAAGATTTTTCAGGAGAAGGAGAAGAGGGAGAAGGACAGTTGCAGATGAACCACAGCTACAAAGTCTGCACCTAACACCTTTAGATATACAACAGTTGTTAGCACAACTGCTGAGTGAACCAGGCAAGAAAGAGCGTGAGAAAGAGCAGGAGCCAAGGGCTGAGCCAGCCCTGCAGCTCTGCACTGCTCAGCTGCTCTGGGTGAGCAAGAGAGGCAGCACTTTGGTGGAAACACACACCTCAGGTGAACAGCTTTCTGCCTTTTTAGAAACTGCTAAAATAAAGCTGAAGAAGAGTAGAAACAAAACCTAAAGAACCAATATCCAAAGTAACCACAACCACATGATGTTCATTTTGACTAAGTTCTTCTTTGCATTCAATGTCTCCTAGACTTTTCAAAGCAAGGAATAACTTTCTTTGAAGATTGCCATACAATTAATACCAGTAAAAGCTCCCTTTATTTTTTTTTTTGTAATTTCACCTGAAACCTCTCTGCTACTCCTTATGCCTTGTGGAGAAATTTCTCAATGGGAATTGCATGCAGAGACCAGGTACTTGAAAACAAAACCAAGGATCCATACTCGAAATCTCTGGATCAATCATGTAAATACAAACATGCTTGCCTTTCCCACTTCCCAACTTAATTTGCTGATGCATTTTTGTTTAATTTTATTATTTCTTCTGTCTGGGGGGGGGGAAGAGGGAGTGGAGCAGAGAATGTTATGACTATTGACCTGAGACAGTCTCCTGGAAATAATCTAACAGCAGGGAACAGCAAGTCCTTTTCAAAACCAATGAAGCAAGAAAATGCTGTTGACCAAGCTATTGTGAGAGATTTGAGGGAGGGGAGGGGGGAAATTATGGAAAAAAAAGGAAGAGAAAGGATGAAACTATGCCTTAGACTCATACTTGCTATTTCTTTGGAAAGAAACCCAAGTATTTTCAGGGCTATCACTTCTATGCCAACTCTATCGTGACTAACCCTTGTTCCAAAAAGATGCTGTTTTTAGCAGCAGTCAGACAACGTGCTTAGGTTTATGACTGCAGGAGTTTTGCTCACAGCATGCAGTGCTACACAGCCTTGGATTTTCCTTGATCTGTCTCTCTTCATAATGCCCTATGGCAGCTTGGAAAAACAAGACAGCATTTCTGTAAAGTTAATATCAGTTTGTGTCCTTTTTCGGGGGCTGCATGTTTTCTCACTGTCTGAGACATAAGAATTCTGATATCTTCATGTTAATCTAAACAATAGGAAAAACAAGTAAACAAACAAACCATATTCCCAGTCCTAATAAGATCACCAGCAGCCAGTATGGCCAGGGCCAGTTTCACTGTGAAATTTTGACCTTAGAGAGAGCTTAAGGGTAAGGAGGACCTTGCTTGGATGTATTTTATGTGTGTTACTTCAAGGTGCTACTCTCAGTCCCAGCTGGCTCAAGGACCATAGCAAAGTTGGCCCTAGGAACATAGTGCAGATATTAACAATTTGCTTTCTACAGATGCCTTTTCTCTAAAAATCCCCTTTTGTTTCAGAATTACAATGGACAATATTGATATATTGTTGGCTCTGCACCTAATGGTAGTTTCAAACATAATAAAGTGCCTATACATAAAGTGCTCTCAAATAAACAACATTCACCACCTTAACTTAAGACAGGCTGGAGATGATGGTCATGTGAGAGAAACTTCCCACTCAGGACTTGGGTTTTGTTTGTGTTTAATGATCTTTGGCTCTTTTTGCTGATCCCTCATTCTTTTTGTGCATGTGCACAGGCACATGGAGCAGTTTCTCACTGAAACACAAAACCCTCAATGTTAATTCATCTTTCGAGTTAATCCATTTACTCTGAAAGGCAAGAGACTGAAATTATTATTGTTGGGGACTGACAGTTGGAGGCTCCATCAGGAACCCGTAGCAGTGGATTTGACTTTCCTGATTCCTCATCATTTTCCCCACATCAAGCTCACTAATCTAAACTGTACGTAAACAAAGGGAGGTTATTGTTTGTGAGTGTTAGAAAATCCAAAACTGAAGCTGTGTATGAGCTCTGCCTATTATTTATGGCATTTGTTCCTGAACCAGATGCTGTTTTCCCACCACATCATAAAGGAGAGTGGAATCCTGCTCTAAACCATCAGAAATCATCTATTCTTATTACTCAGATATGTGTGGCAACTTCATGAATAAGTTAGCACATTACTTACATTTTTAACCAGGATATCACACTTAAGGATTCTTTTTTAAGGGCAGATTCCCTGGTTATTTCAAGAAGTAAAAACCAAAACAGAGCAGGCAGGTTTTAAGAACTTTGTATAGTTATCTATAAAAGAAATTTCCTCTACTGTATCAAAGACAGATGTTCTGCAGAAGCACCAAGAGCAACGTGCAGAAAACAAATAAAACCTTAACTATTGATGAAATAGTGAAGATACTTTCACACGTATTTAGGTATCAAATGAAAAGCCAAGAAAAAAATGTCATGAAAGAATGAAGAAAAAGACTAAACAAAAAAGCCACAAACCACCTTTTGGGATGAAAGCAAGCATGTGTAATGGGAGCCCAAAGGGTAATATATTCAGGAAGCTGTAAGTGCTGAAAATGAAGGCTTAGAATGAAAGCAGCTCTTCAGCCATAACTCTAGTGTCACTAACGTAAAGCTATAATCTTTTTTTCCTATGTTCTCACTATTATCCAAGCACTAAGTGTCAGTTAAGAAGATGTAAGAGAGCAGGAATTTTCAGTGGGGTGGAAATCTTTCGTCGCCTGCTTTCTTATATATAGGAATGTTACAATTTTGTCATGGCTTTTAACTAATCTTTGGTTTCCTGCTGCTGTGACAACCTTTTAAGGAGGTAGAGTGTGAAATGAAATGATACTGTAACACCCTAATAGACTGAAAGTATTTTTATTTTTTTAGCCCCAAATAGCAGTTTCAATGTTAACACTGGAAAGGTTGAAGCCCATATCTATGATGAAATTGTGAAAGAAGCAGAAGCAGATTTGTTAGCAAGCAGAAAGGGACACCAGTTCAAGCTTCTGATACATACTTGAGGGCTGGTAGATGAAATGGAACTGCCTGGAGCCAAAATATTACTTTATTTTACAAATTTTCTTATTAGTCCCAGAAAGCATATGGTATTTTTGCCTAACTATTTTACAGAAGAGAAAATAGATGCATTGCAAAGGGAAATGAATCATGAAGAAGGTTCTCCTCACTCACAATCTGTCATTCTTTCATAATATAGCTCCTATAAGAACAGTCTCAGTGGTGTTTGCAGCACTGTTTGAAGAATAAAATATTAATCAGGGCAAGAAAGAAAACAAAATAGATCTGTGAGTTAGCAGTCTCAACCTATTTGTTTCACTACATAACTGTTGACAAGGTTTCAGAGCTAAGGCAAACTAAAGATTTGAGTGGGATCCCTGAATTTAGGACTGACTCACCCTCCAGAGAAGCAGCATGAAGAAATTTGGATCCACTGTATTCATTTACTTCCTCTTAAAGTGAAAAGACTTTTGGATGCAATTTCTAGTACGTGTCCAGCACTTTATTCTCTTTCAAAAGAACTTACGGAAATGATAAATATATGAATTGAGGTATTTTAGTTTAAATAGCATTTGTTCACTGCTGCCATGACACATAAATGTAGCTGACCAGACAGGGATAAAAGAGCTCTGCCTATCCTAGAAGGATATAAAGTAGAGTTTTACAAAAAAATTCTAGCTCAAAATATACCATATGTATGCTGCTTGTTCAAACAGGCAAGCTGAGAAAATTAACTCCATCCTGGCTAAAACCAGGACAATTGTCTTTGGGTTTAACTTCTTAGCAAGTCACTATATTCAGGGTCTTCTACTTGATCAGTTAGACCTTGCTGGCAGACAATATTCTATTATATTTTACACTAGATACTATTTTCCATCCAGTATTTAAGAACTTAGTGCACAAGAACCAATATCTCATGAACAGGAACTCTGTTTACTGAGCAAACTTATTTAGTGCTATTTTACATGGCTTTTAAAGCAACAAATGACTCTTCTTTCTTCATCCCTCTACCTACAACTGGAAAAATTATTAATACAGCAGAAAATCATCAAAAAGAAGCTCCTCTGTGTGGTGAGAGCTCTTCAGCCACTGCAGAGTGTGAGCTGGAGAACAAAACAAACCAGTCCTTGTTTAACCACAATTTCTTAGATAGTCCAGATCACTCTATTCAAGTTTTCAATCCATATCTCATCACTCACACAAGAAAAATGACACTACACCTCTTCCAAAGAAAGAAATTTTAAAATATCATCAGTACAGTTTCAACTGTGCTAACAGCAAGAATGAACTGCTTATTATACCATTAGTCTTACACAGGGCTTTGGGTTGGGTTTTTTTGAGTTACTAGTAAAATGAAGAAGTTTAGGACACAAAGTGTTCTCAACCCAAAGACTTTTTGTGCTCTGTACTCTGAGGTAACTAGGCAATAAAATCCTTCAGTCACCCTCAAGGAAAGCACTCAAAACTGCAGTCATGCATCCCTGCACTTGGGTATTGTCTCCTGGTTCCTCAATTTCACACTTTGCTAGAAGCATGCAGGAACATCAAGTTTCAATTACTCACATCTAAAACACTTACCAATATTGATGAGCCTGAACTGCAGCATTTGAATCCACACTTCTGATATGGAGACATGATCTTTTTGAATTTTCTAACACTGGTTATCATTATTTTGAATATAGCATCCTAAAGAGACATCTTAAAGCAGCAATATGGCAATGGACACTGTACTTATTACAAATCATGTAAGTGTGGTAGCTTTTCTTAGCAAAGAAAAAGCCTTTCTCCCTTTAATCTCAGAAGAAATGAAATGCATCCCCTGCTGCCATAAGTGGTGACAGAAAGCAACGTTTTAAAACACTAAGTGGTTGCTCTATTTATTCATACCCATGGAAATGACACATCAGCTTTGCATGTGCACAAACGGATTCACAGCCATAAATTGCAAGTAACTCAGTAAAGTTTACTGCAGTACAGTTAACTCATTTTGGGGCCTTGTCAGTTCTGTTAGCATCACCTCCATTGCCTCAGAAGAAGATGGGAATTAGTCCAAAGGATCAGGATAAGGAAGCACAGTCGTGTAATGTATTACTGCAGCAGCTCCTCAGTTGATATAGCAGCAGCTAACTAGTATAGACTTCCACCCTGGAGCCATTTCTAGATGAATATGGGTTTGAGTTATTACAGCCTGAGTTAAACTCACTCTTATCTCACCCAGAAATAGCTTAGTGATCCGGAAGTCCTAAGTCCAGAACTAGCTTTTCTTTTACTTTACGTCCAGGAAAAATAATAGCCATAATCAGTATTTAATGGTCATTTATTATCTCCCATATTCCTCCTTACTCCAGGAAAACAAAGGAACATTGAAACATGTCTGTTTCTGGAGTTCACTCAACATTTCTATAATTATCCCTGCTGAGAAACTCATTTTAGAGAGGGTTGGGGTTTTTTTTCTACAGAGAAGGGAAAACAGATTAATTCCTTGGCAACAAAATTCTAATTAATCAAAAATGTGGTTCTATTCATACTTAGCTTCCTCATTACAATAAAATATCAGATGTTTACTGCTGAAATTACAGTCTTGATTCAATGCAAAATCAGGTGGCTCTTAAGATTTAATTATAAAAATAAAAATTAGGTTTATTGACTCTGCACAAGTGTTTCTCTTGATCTGTGATTCACTGATTACAGAGAGAAATGGTTCAACATGATGCAGGACTTTTTGCAAACAACTGGAGAAACATGCTCATCTCCAACCCAAGAGCCTGTCAATCACCCTGGCAAACCATCCCCATGTCAGCTTTGTACCACCTCAGCCCCATTCCAGCACGTTTTTGAAGGAAAACAAAATTGTCAAGAGCAATCTGACCTGTGTCTAAAGGCACTTAGGGCACTGCTTGTAGTGCCACCAAGGTCACTGCAGAGAGATGTGCTCTGGCTATGCACGAGCTTCCATCGTGTCTTTTCCAACATAAACAGTAGCTTTCCATGCCAATACCCATCCATTGTCCAACTGCATTGGATTTGGGAGCACATCTCTCTTCTGTTATGCTCAGAACAGGGAGCTTTTGTCTTTCCATAATTGAATGAACCTGACCCTGCCTCCAGCATCCACCCAAAGCTCCCATTCAGATCAGGACATGACCCTGGTTTTCATTCATGTATTTAATTGCTTAAAACTTGTCTGTCAAACCTAGTTTGTGCATACTGTATATTCTAAGGGAAAAATATTGAATTTTATTTACCTGACAGTATTTCTCTTTGATTGTGTTTTCAGATGAATTCCAGCTGTAGAAAAGTGAGCTAAACACCAGCACTGGTGTTGGCTCTTCTGTTCTTCCATAGCTATGTTAAATATGGAGGAATGGAGGACACAGAGTTGTGTCTGAAACTTGCTTTTTTTTCCCCCCTCTCTAGATAAAAAACACACCAGAATTTACCTTTTCTTAATATGAAGACAGTAATTTAAGTAGACTGAGAAAGCAATGGATATCCTGGCTAAATGCATAGAGGAGGCATATTCTTACTCCTACAAACTCAAGAGATGGTGAAAAGCTCAGCTCTTAACATACTCAAAAAGCTTCACTTGTACCCCCTTCCAGGCCTCTGTAAGTTTTATAAGGAGCACCTTCTTCCTTCAGGATGTTTTAGCCTACACCATCTTCTAGAATTAAGTAGCTACTTCTACTCCATCCCACAAATTTCACCTGGAAATCCTCCCTAGTAAGACAGTTGAAGTTCCCTGCACAGGGAGATTTGAACTTCTCTGTCCTATCTCTTTTGCATGTTCTTAACCACAGGAAATAGAGTCATAGAATGTTAAGGGATTGGAATGGACCTAACAGATCATCTAGTCCCAACCCCTTGTCATGGGCAGGGACCTCCCGTTAGACCAGACTGCTCAAGACTTTAAACACTGCCAGTGTTGGAGCATCCACAGCCTCCCTGGGCAACCTGTGCCAGTGTCTCACCATCCTCACAGTAAAGAATTTCTTTCTAATGTCTAACTGACATTTCCCCTCTTTCCATTTACACCCGTTACTCCTCGTCCTATCACCACAGTTCCTAATGAAGGGTCCCTCTCCAGCTTCCCTGTAGGCCCTTCAGAGACTGAAAAGCCTTCTCTTCTCCAGGCTGAACAGCCCCAACCTCCTCAGCCTGTCTTCACAGGGACGGTGCTCCTGTCCTCTTATCAACTTTGTGGCCTCCTCTGACTTGCTCCAACAGGTCCATGTCATTCTTACGTTGGGGACATGAGAACTGTATGCAGTACTCCAGGTGGCATCTCAAATCAGCAGAGTAGAGCATATTCTCTAATATTCCCAGTTCCCAAATCTTCTGCTGAAGCTCTTTTTATTAGAACAGAGAAAGACAAACATTGCAATTGAAAAGTGAGGAACACCCACCTACCATTCCTGCCCTCCACCAAACAACATATAGGCATTTTGTGTGAAATTTTCACTGCAGCCACCAGGAGCACCTTCTCACAGATGAAGGTGCTGTGACTGATTCTTATTATTTTTCACTGTTTGGCCCAATAAATGTTTGCTCATCTATAATGCAGAAAATTTCTATCAGTCCCAGGCATAGCCAGAAGCAGCTGTTTATGTGCCTGGGAAGTTGGAATGGGCTTGGCTAGAAGGGACTGAGTATCTAAGGTCTACAATCACTGGAATTGTGCAAGCATTTCAGAAAATCTAAGCCCAGTTTTCCAAGTGCTGGGAAATCAAACTTTGTGGCTGTGAACAGCATATCAAAATAGAGGTCTTTATTTCAGCTGATGCTCCTGGATGCTACTGTAGCTCAAAAGTAAATAGGTGTAAAACCAACTGGTGGTTGTCCCAACCTACTGACAAACCTCCATTCTCAGTCTCACACCTGCTGAGTGCACCTACACACTGCCAAGCATCATTTCACATCACAAAGTTCTGTAAAAAGGAGCTCCCCTTTCCTAAACTGACAAGGAGAAGGCATCCCTTCCTGGCCAGGAGGCACAGCAAGCTTCCTCCAGGATAAATGGTCCTTGAAAAGGATGCCTGCGTGACTGTTAACAGCCCATTATACATGATCTCAGGAGTGCAGCCTGCCCAGTGTCTTTCCAGGCCTCTGTCATTTTAATGGACAACTCTCCATTGTGGCTAAACACTGCATCAGTCCCTTCAGGGGGAAAAGGAGCAAACGCTGCACATTGCGTGTACCTGACTGACAGCCCACGTTCTGGAGTACAGCCAGGAGGGAATCCACAGTGAAAACCCCAGTTCATCATCATCTCCACTGGATGCAGAATTTTCCTGTGTCAGATTATTCAAAGAAAAAAAAAAGCCTCTTTGTTAAAGCACCACACACTTTCCTGCATTCTCTGAGGGCGAAGAAACAAAACAGAACAAGATAGCTAAGAAATGAATATTCAAATGCATTTAAGTTTCTTTTTTTTTTCTCTTTGTATCTTTGCAAGAAAATATCCTCGGAGAATGATAAATTCTGTTAAGAACTGGTGAGGCTGCCAAGCAGAGCAAACTGGATTGTATTTTGATGGGCAGACTGCAGTGTGCATTTATCATCCTCTGTGCCTTCTTGGAGCCTGAGTATTGCTGCATTGTACTGTCTATGCCAACGACCTCATCTGGAATATTATAGTGCCTAGAGAGCACCCTAAATGTATTTGTTGCAGGACAGGAATACAGTGAAAAGGTAATAAACACAAGTTTCCTTTAATAATAGAGGACTGTAAGTTATTGTCTCATACAGTTCTAGGTTAATGTATATTTGACAACATACTTGTTTTCCAATAGAAGTATTTCAAAAGAGTGAAACATGGCTTTAATATTAAAAAATCCCACCCTTAAAACCTTGATATTAACAAAATCTTTTACCAGGAATACAGTGAAAAGGTAATAAACACAAGTTTCCTTTAATAATAGAGGACTGTAAGTTATTGTCTCATACAGTTCTAGGTTAATGTATATTTGACAACATACTTGTTTTCCAATAGAAGTATTTCAAAAGAGTGAAACATGGCTTTAATATTAAAAAATCCCACCCTTAAAACCTTGATATTAACAAAATCTTTTACTTCTCTTGAATTCTGTGATGTTTTTATCAAAACCCTAATTTGTAAGGCTTTGGTAAATGACATTTTACAATCATTTTAAGCAGCAAGACTTGTTAATCAATCACAACATGAAGGTAAACAAGAAGAATTACAAATAGGTTTTGAAAACTTGCCATCGAAAAATTTTGTTTACAAAATATTACTCAGTTGTCTTGTGAACTCTCAGGTGCCCATTGATTGGGGGTGGTGTATCTCTGAAAACTATGTGAAACTTAAAGGTCAAGTTAGTCATTCTTCTTGCTTGCTCTCTTGTCCTCACTCACCTTTGCCAGCTCTTCTAGTGAAAAGCACAGCTCGACTGTCATTAGAATTTAAAGCACTAAGTATTTCATATTAATAACACAAAGCTTTGCAGAAATTCTCAGTCTTCTTGTAGGTTAGAATCTCTTTCTAGCAGCAGCCTATCAGGCTTCCAGGCAGAGTGTAAGCTCAGCTGGGATTTTAACTAGAACAACACCGGCTAGGGTTTATGAGTAAAACCCTCCTGACCATCTTCTGTTTGCAAGAGTGGACACATGTGTCAGCACTTGCTATGCCAGCAAATGATACCTTGGTAGATTAATGCAGCAAGAGATTTAGTGAGAAAGTTATAATGAACCTCTGAGCGTATTTAAGGAAAAGCAACTGCCAGAGATTAAGGCAAAGATAATTACTGTTGACATGTTTAATCCCTTTGTGGCAGATGAAATAATTCAGCTTGGTTGAGATTCCATATCCAGAATATGAGGAGTGTTTCAATAGAGATGGCATTTGGAACAGAAGATGGCAGGTGTAAGTAAAGTTTATTTCAGATATTATGGGCTTTGTGGTGGATTTGCTGCACTCAAGCAGCATTCTCTTAGGGAAAAAAAGAAAAAGGTTATCTGTGCAGTGCTGAACAACTCTCTCTACACACAAAAGACATGGAAAACTAGCTAATGGAAGGAAAGTCTGTTTCAACTCATAACAGGATTTTGCTTTTAATTGCCCATGGAAGAGGCTCAGAATCCCCTATTCCCTTTATGCCATTATAATGCATGCCATTTCCAAGGAGTAAGGAATTTTTATTACCCATTCCACAATGTGGAATCCACTGCACAGACAAGCTAAGAGTCTGACTTTCCTAGGTATTTACTACAAGGAAGACTGGATACAGGGCATATGGTGCCAAATACCTTTGAAAAAGCAGAAGGTCAAGGAGTTTGGGTAAGAATCTGTGTTCTGAACGGACA
>NW_008666596.1:0-6397 GCF_000695815.1 Acanthisitta chloris | reverse complement strand
CAGGAATCCTTTGGAATAAGAACTTAGATGCTGCTTGTTGGCAAGAACAGGTCTTAAGAAAAATGCTTCATAGGCTCCACACTAGACTCTACTACAAATAGGTGACAGAAGAAATAGAAAGTAAACGAAGTTTTTTCAGTAGCACAATCACTTAGGGAAATAAAATCTCCCAAAGGCTCCTGCAAATAACAATATAATAGCAAGCTTCTTTTTTTTTTTGGGTAGGGAATTAACTTCTTTTGTTGCATAGTCATTCCAAATTTTGGTTGAACATCAATATTAGATACTACCTAATACTATCATGTGTGCTTTACCCATATCCAACAGTAACCTCTGCAATAGCACAACAGAGTTCATGACATTATCTATAACAACACTGCCTGGTGCTATGCAAGTAGCCCTAAAAGAGCATCCCCTTGCAACAGATCCCAGCTGAGAATGAAAACCACCACAGCCCCTCCTAACTGCTTGGTTCATACACAAGCACTCCTGGCACTTCTCATCACATAGGCATTTATCCACCCCTTGTCTTTATTGCTCCTGTCTCATCCTCTCAGAGCATTTATCTTCTCATCTTCCTTTCAATCATCAGCAAAAGGCAGTGCTGGGAGAATATCTAACACAAAGAAGCTTGGGCTGATGGACACTGACACTTGCAGTGTAGATTCCTGTAAGACAAGGAATAACAATGTGCAATGAATCTGCATGTTCTGTAAAAATGCTATTGTTTATCTTATATGTATTTGTATAAAATGTGGATTCTGTCACTGATACAATATTTTTTTCAGGAACAGAGTTGACCCCATATTTTAGCTGATCCATGAAATTCGGACCTCAGTGAGTTGGGTAGAAAGCACACAAAAGTAGTAAAAAAAGAATATGAATAATAAATAATTTAAAAATCTAATCCTTTGCTTTGAGGGCATGAAGCATACAGCCTTTGCTCCAACTTACACTGTTGAATTAGATCAGGAAACAACTCTGTGAAAGGCTTGTCTATATATTTCTCTTGGGCAAGCAGAATTCCTCTTAATTTCCCAAAAATATTCTCTTAAATGGCCACAAGTCTCAACTCTTAGTAGAGATGTCTCATCTCTGAAACATCGAAACAACATCTCCAGTACACTAACATAGTTTAGCTGCTATTACCTGTGAAATATTTGACTACAAAGAGTATGTGCTGGTTTGGGCTGAAGCAGAGTTAACTTTCCTCACAGTGGCTAGTATGGGGCTATGTTTAGGATTTGTGCAGAGCACAGAATTGATAATGCAGAGATGTTTTTGTTGTTGCTGAGCAGAACTCACAAAGAGCCAAGGCCTTTGCTGCTTCCATACTGGCAAAGGAAGTTTTGGGTGCATGGGAGACTGGGAGGAGACACAGCTGGGACAGGTGACCCAACCTAACCAAAGGGATATTCCATACCATAGCACATCATGCTCAGTATATAAGGTGGGAGGAAGAAGGAGGAAGGGGGTGACATTTGAAGTGATGGTGTTTGTCTTCCCAAGTCACTGTTCCATGTGATGGTCCCTGCTCTCCTGGAGGTGCTGAACACCTCCTGCCCATGGGAAGCAGTGAAATAACTCCTTGTTTTGCTTTGCTTGTGTGTGCAGGTTTTGCTCTCTCTATTAAACTATCTTTGTCTCAATCCATGAGTTTTTCTGGCTTTCACCCTTCTAATTCTCTCCCTCATCCCCTTGGTGGGGGAGTGAGCAAGTGTCTGTGTAGTGTTTGGTGGCTGGCTAGGGTCAAACCATGACAGAGCAGAAAGCATTCAAAGTAGAAACATGCTCTTTACTCTCAACTCTTAGCTCTAGATGCTTAGCACCAGTGCTAAGGAAGTGCCCTGTGTTTGATCTGGAATGCACACACATTTCTGTGCTGTTATCTTCCTTTCCTAATAATTCATCTTTCAGAAAGAATATACCTACACAAGTGAAGCAATGCAACACTACATCTCTATTTCTCTTTGTACTATGCTATTAATATTCTTGCAGTGTAGTTTCTGGTGCATGCATTAAGTTTTAATTAGCATTCCCTGAAATTAGCATGCCTGAAAAAGGCATTTGTTTGTTTAGGAATCCAGGTTTCCCTAATGTTTATGTTTGGTTTCCTTCCCAGCCTTCACCTCACAGCTCGACCAGCTGATTTAATTTGCCTAATTTTAAAAGATAATGTAACAACTGAAAGCAAATAAACTCAAGTTAAATTGAATCAGCTTGTTCAATAATATGCCTTAACATGATTTAATTTTATGCAGACTAATGAATACAAAATAAGGGAAGGCTGGAGTAAAACACTCTGCAGGTCCTTCTGGGGCAAGCACTGCCACCTCCTGACCCTGGTGCTGTGCCCTGCACTGAGTGCTGCTCCCACAGCTGGATTTGAGGCTGCCAGTTGCTTCTCCCTGACACCACACCAGTTCCCAGGCTGGGACACGGCAGCAGTGATTCCTTAGGGTACCTGCTCTGCAGCTGATCTGACTTGCTGCCTGGGCTATGCAGCTGTGGCTGCCCCATCTCTAGAAGTGTTCAAGGACAGCTTGGATGGGGCATTGGGCAAACTGGTCCAGTGGAAAGAGTCCCTGTCCATGACAAGGGCATTAAACTGGATTTTAAGGCCCCTTCCAACCCAAACCATTTTAGGGTTCCATGACTACGAGCTGCTGTCTGTGGACATATCACATGGCAAAAACACGTGAGATCGCTTTCAGATGTCTTTTTTTTTTTTCAGTCTGCCATGTCTCACTTTATTTGTCATCATTTCCCTACTGCATATATTTAATCTTTAAAAGGTTTGAGGTTCTTGGAAATAATTTAAAAGCCATTTAGTGCTGTTATACCCTGTACAAAATTACACATGTCATTTTGCTGGGTAAACAGTATGACATGCACACAGCCTGCAAGCACATCTCAGGGACGAGCTGTGTCTGTCCTGCAGACAGAAAGGAGTAAAAGAAGTGTGACCTCTAGTGAACCCAAGTGCTTATACCACTTCTGTAAGAGCCACAGCCTCAAGTTATCTGCATGCTCTGAAAAACTTCATTCATAGCTCTGGAATGAAGATATATTTTTGTTACAATACAACCCAGAATGAAGAGGAAAAGAAGAGGATGAATATAATTCATATTTCTGCAGGATTTCGAAATGACTGGAGAGATTAACATTACAGAGGTCTCTGAATAAGGAAAAAACTGTGGTTTCTGATTTCTACATTGTATTTCTGAAAGTACTCTGCCTTCTTTTCTTTGTTATTGAATACAATGATTTCATGATCTATACTTAAAATATGTCAAACATTTAACAATCTACTGAGAGATTTCTGAGATATTTGGGGTCTGTTTATGTCATGAACATACTGACTAGAAGTACATACCTGCAGGAGACTGCAGTGTCTCCTTGATATCAATCAGACACTAGAGTTAAGGTATAATAAATGAAGGGTATCTATTGCCTTTAAAAATCTCTTGAATTAAAGAAACATTACCAGAAAACAGGACAGTTGAAAGAGACTTATGCTATAAACAGCAGCACTGACCAGAATTCCGATGAGCAGTGTTTCAGCAGTGGAATTGGATGCTGAACTTGAGGCACTTCCCTGCAAAGCTCCCACAGGCAGCTATGGTGAACGGATTCACAATTCCAGTCCCAGAGAGAGTAATCGCAAAGGAGTTCCTTGAGGAAAGCAGCCCAAAATAGTCTGAGCACTAACACAGCAGGGCAGGAAGCTACAGAGAGTTCAGTTGTCTGAAGGTCATACAAACCACAGAATCTTTTTAATTCACATAGCATCAGTGAGTTTTGGTTTTTGAACTCAGAATCACTGTCCCTCTCACAGATCCCAGACTGGCTGAGGTTGGAAGGGATGTCTGGAGGGCACCTTGTCCAACCTCCTGCTGGAGCAGGGACACCTAAAATCCCTTGCTGAAGATCACACCCAGACAGCTTTTGAATATCTCCAAGGTTGTAGATTTCACCACCTTTCTGGGCAATCTGTAAGCAATCTTATGCATGGAATTACCTAACAACAATGATTTCAATAAAATTCTTTATGTACTTTATTTTTATGTGAGCCATTAATTACAATTCTTCTCGACAGAAGTGCATCCATCAGACAAGCACAAGATGCTGAACTTTGCTGCATTGTGGTCAAGCTGAAACAAATCCATTACTGACAACATATGTTCATACAAGAAATACAACTCGGAGCAGAGCATGCAAAGCAAACCAGATTAGTGCTGTCTTTAGCACAGTGCATCACTAATGCTGTTACTGGGAGAGGAAAATACCTATGAGCAGATAAGGAGAGAAGCTTTACTAAAATACAGGCAATAGAAGCACTTCATTTTAGATATTCTTGACTTATTTACCACCTTATCATCCACTTGATTTGGCCAAACCACTAGGATCTGTCACACGTTCTCTTTAATCCACATGATGATGCTCCAAGTAACTCTTTAGCTGAGCCAGCGTAGATAAAATTAGCTATCACTCTCCAGCACTGATTTCTGGCATCAGGTGGTGTCTTGATTGAGCACAATACTTGAAAAGAGCAAACATTCCACACAAGGATCATCATGCAAAAGGCTTCAAGGTTACACATTGAAAGACCTATTCGGTTGCCATGTCAAGGCCACACAATTCTTAATCTTTATGCTTTTTTTCTTTACAAAGTACCTAGCAGAGAACGTAATTGCTGCTTGTTATATTCAGGGGTACAGGGAGCAACACAAACAAGAGCAGAAGGAAGTACAAACACTTTGAATTGATGGCTGGAACTGAGGACACCATTGACTGCTCACCTAATTCTGTAACCTCAAAAAGGCAAAGGCAGTAGCATGGTAAGGAGAGCCACAAAAGAAGTACACAAGTTACTAACAGAATAATCATTTCAAAAAACTGTAATCATGTTAGCAATTGTTTTAACCTTTACTCTAAAATGTCTGACACTGTCAAAATGGAGAGCTTGTAAGGCTAACTTTGAGAGCAGGAAAGAACTCCCTTGAACAAAGGTCACAAGAGATACTGTGGTGCTTAAACAGAGATAATGGCTTTTTGATTAGGGTATAAAGGTAATTTGCAAAGCTGAGCATAAATGAACTAAGTAATCAAGCGACAGCTTGAATGTAAAAGCCTGAATATTTTTTTCCGGTTTGATTTTTGAAACACGTCAATACACTTGCTCCTCATTTAAGTCACTCGAATTCCATGAGCATTGTGCATGGTCATCCTTGGGGGGGAAGAAAAAAACCCCAAACAAACAAACAAACCCAAACAAAAACTTGTTTGTTTTTTTTTAGTATGTATAGTTGTACTTCTTGTGAGTTACACACCAGCTCTGAGGTACCAGGACACATAGCAATCACACCTTCTAGGGCAGTTTTTGCATAAAGAAGCCAATGCACAGCAACTGTATCAAAGCCCAAACAAGGAGAAAGGGCCAATGTCCACCCAAACCCTACACCTCACTCTTCAGTCTTCCTTGACTGCTGCACGGAGCCAAGGTCACTTGGGGTAGTTTCTTTCATTTGAGTTTACAATGTAGTTTTCAGACTTGTCGGAAATTGACAGAGCTGCGTTAAAAGGTTTTGTCTTTATACACTCGAAGAACGCCCGAGGCGAGGTGTGCTGGAGCCCCGAGCGCCTGTCTGCAGAGCAGAGGTGGTGTAACCCCTGCGACAGGCGATAACAGGAGGCTGCCGACCCTTATCTCGGGGACACCAGTGCCCCTTAGCCGGAGAGCCACCAGCGAGCGCTCCCACCCGCAGTCGCTGGGATAATCCCTTTTTTCCTCTCGTTTTGCTAAATGCGGCGAGCTCTGGATCCCTCCGGCCGGTTCCCAGCGCCGGGAGGCAGCTCCGGCTGGGGAGCTCAGCCCGGAGAGGCACAGAGCGGGAGAGAGAGCGGCTGGGGCAGGAACACGGAAAGGTCTGTTTTAAAAGAGCAGAACAGGCACAGGACTCGGGGCGAGACCCCGAGGGAGGCAAGGAGAAAAACCCCGAAAAGGGGCAGGGAGAGAGAACACCGAGAGGGGCAGGGAGAGAGAACACCCAGAAGAGGAAAGAAGAGAGACCCCTAAAAGGGGCAAGGAGAGAGACTACGAAAAGGAGCAGAGAGACAGACTGCGAAAAGGGACAGGGAGAAAGAACCCCGCGCTGGCAGAGAGGCAGGGAGAGGTATCCCGAAAAGGGCAGGGAGAAAAAACCCCGAAAAAGGCAGGGAGAAAAAAACCCCGAAAAGGGCAGGGAGACCCCAGAAGGGGCAAGGAGAGAGACCTCGAGAAGAGCAGAGAGACCCCGCGACGGGGTAGGAATAGATATCCCAAAAAGGGCAGGGAGGGAGACCCCGAGAAGGGCAGGGAGACCCCAGAAGGGGCAAGGAGAGAGACCTCGAGAAG
>NW_008666595.1:0-2858 GCF_000695815.1 Acanthisitta chloris | reverse complement strand
GGTGAGGCCTCACCTTGAATACTGTGTTCGGTTCTGGACCTTTCACTTAAAGAAAGGCATTGAGGTGCTGTGTCCAGAGAAGAGAAGGGCAATGGAGTCAGTGAAGGGTCTAGAGAGTAAATCATATGAGGAGTAGCTGAGGGAGCTGGAGTTGTTTAGCCGGGAAAAAGGGAGGCTCAGGAGAGACCTTATCGCTCTTTACAACTACCTGAAAGAAGGTTGTAGCAAGGTGGGAGTTGGCCTGTTCTCCTAGGCAACTGTCAACAGGACAAAAGGACATAGCCTCAAGCTGTGCCAGGGGAGGTTCAGGTTGGACATCAGAAAGAATTTCTTCATAGAAAGGATTGTTAAGCATTGGAACAAGTTGCCCAGGGAGGTGGTGGTGTCACTATCCCTGGAAGAGTTCAAGAAACTATTGGACATGGGTGGCACTTAGTGCTATGGTTTCTGAAAGAGGGTTGCATTGCAATCAGGGGGGCAGCTCTAGCAGAAAACTTGGGGCTTGCATAAAGCCACTACAGTAAGTTACTTCTGCAAGTGTGAGTGCCATGTCCCATGTCATCCCAGTGCTCCCAACTCCAGATCGAATTTCCCACATGAGGTGAAGGTGCCTTCTCCACTAGATGGCAGAGGGAGCTTGTTTTGTGTGCCGTTCCCGGTTACCAGTCTTTTGTTTCCTTCCTTTGTCCAGGTACCTCCAGCATCTGCTAAACAACATGGAATCAACCTGAACACCACATCAACTCCTTTCCAGCAAGCAAGTGGCTATGGACAACACGGCTATGGAGCAGGTGTGCTTACCACTGCACTTTTCACATGTATGTCTGCAGAGCTGCTTGCTCACTGTAACACCTTGTCTTGCACACACCAGCAGGCTATGATGACTTAACACAGGGAACGGCAGCTGGAGATTACAGCAAAGGAGGCTACAGTGGATCATCTCAAGCACAAAATAAATCTGCTGGCACTGGACCTGGGAAAGGTAACACAAGACATGAGGTTGCTCTTGAGTGGAATTTAGTAGGGCAAACTCCCAGTGCTGTGCAGTCAACACAGCAGCCAACTCTTTAGAGGGTCATGATCCAAGCTGTTTCTCCATCTCCTGTATACAAAATGCTTTTTTAATGACCCAAGCATTCCTTCTAAATCTCATGGCTGAACTTTGCATAAGGATTTGTGTGGCTGATGCACAGCTTTGTCCACAATTATACATAGGAGAAATGGTGAGCTGTTTCCTCTGCCAAAGTTTTCTTTGCTGAAGAATATAGTGATCCTGCAGCAGTGCCATGTTTTTGAAGTCTAAGCAGTTGGATGCTGTTGCTGAAATGGTCCTCTGCCAAATGAAGACTAGATTGAGTTTCTTCATAGGCACTTGAGGTGGCCGTGTGTTAGGGTTGAACAGGGCACTTCACACATCTCTGGGCTGTTTAGCTTCTGTCTGTACACCCTGTAACTCATTGCCTTGCTTCTTGCCTGGAAATGTTTCCTTTGTGGCTGTAAAGGCTGAAGAATTTATATAGCTCATATGAAAGCATTATTCTGCACATGCTGGTTAGACCTGAGAAGTGTATACTGAACTGCTTAGCACTAACTAGTTCATCCTTGGACTTAAACAAGTACCAAGCATTTGCTGTGCATTTGAAACACCATCTTCAGCCAAGAGCTTGTAGCGGATTGAGGCACGGACTCCACAAGCAAGGTGCAAGCGGAGATGTTTATTGTTTCAGCTGTGTTACATATATACTGTGTTTTATACAATCATGCGCATCTTCTGTTCATGTTATTGGACCATAGCAGATAACATGCAAACAATACCTCCATATCATTGGTCCAAAGCATACAAGTACACGAATCCTAAGTTTATACACTTTGCAAAATCTGCAGCCCCTCACATCCTCTTTTAACCAGCCAAGTTTCCCATTCCATGTCCTGTTTACATCTAGCTCTGTTTTCAAGGACACGGCCTCTCAAGGTCGAACCCCCCATGAGGCCCCAGGCTTAGGTTTGCCTCTGACAAGGCAGGGGTAGAATTGGCTGCCACAGAGCTGATCACATTCTCCTCTGTGGAGAAGCAATCAAAAAAGGAGCAATGTCCTAGTAAGGGAACAACTGTAAAGCAATGCACAACTTCTGAGCCCAGTCCTCTGATTCACTGGCCAAATTATTGGGTTTATTCTGATCCAAGTGAAATGATTAGAGTCAGTCTTTATAAGACTGAATAAGTGGCTGGTTTGAGAATCACCTTACTGGTGAGTGTTTCTGAGCCTGTTATGGCACCAGTCTGTCCAGGTGGAAGCCAGCCTGAATCAGTGATATTAATTTTCTCAGGGCAGAGGATCATTGAGACCTCACCCTTCTGCAGGATATCAAAGGACAAGGGCTCAAATGTGTAGCAGATGCTGCATCTCATTGCTCAGTGCACTACTGGATAGCTCTTGAATGCTACAGTAGAGCCAAATGCACCCTTAAGCCTGGGGAAAGCTGGCTTTTTTTGAGCTTAAATGAGTGTTTGGTGCAGCCAGCTGCTGCCTGGTGAAGTGCATTTGAATCCAAGTGGTAACCACTGGGTTGTGAGTGTGGGTGATTTATCCCAGTGGACTGGTTTCCTGCTTTGCAGTGAGAGTGAGGAACCGAGCCATTTCTTCTGTTTCCATATAGAGTGCTGTAGACAGTACGGAGAACCTCAACCAGGGGGGCCAGCAGCAACAGCAGGGTGTGCGGTGCAGTGGTTGCAGGCAAAGGTGCATCCACTGAGGCTGCCAGAGGTGTTGGGAGCAAAGCGTGGGGCTCATGCTAGGCGGTGGTTGACTTTCTCATTGTTGGTGGCTTTTTTTTTGTTTTCCAGGTGTTTCTGTGAC
>NW_008666594.1:6212-9936 GCF_000695815.1 Acanthisitta chloris | reverse complement strand
TCTGTAAGGTCCATTCCAACTCCTAAGTTCTGTGATTCTGTAATGTGCCTTGGGAATCTGTTCTTCACCTGTGCATTAGTCACCTGTTTGCAGATAAGGAGATTTGGCAGCACTAGAGACTTGTACCTGTAATTCTAGTTCTGAGTTTGTTTTGATCCTTGTGCTGTGTGAGGAGTGTGAGAACTCATTGCCCCAAGTGGGGGGTGATGTGTGTGTGTGTGTGTTTACTGCTAAGACTAGAAGTAACTATTCTCCCCATTCCATACATTCCATCTCGACTCCCTGAGGAGTTTGACTTCTCTGGACTAGTGTGTTTATTGCACAGGTTTCTTTCCAGGAATGATGTACAAATGGTCCTTTGCATCCTTCCACCCTCTATGTCTCTTCTCCCTGGGCAGATAATCTAGAAATTAGATTTATTCCTGAGTATTTCAGCTTTCTTCTTCTATGCTTCCCATGGTGGCTGGGGGAACTAACTGAATATGATTGGGGTCTTAGATTCTGTAATTATGTCATTATTATGGAAATACAGCATTTTTAAACCATCTCTCAGGCTAATGAATAGTATCTGGAAATGTTTTCTGAATTGGAGGAGTTGCCATGAGTTAGCAGCAACATCAGGTGTTCAGTCAGTGCTCACAGGAAAAGTCTTTGTGCACTTTGAAAGCTATTTCTTTACCCTGAAGAGGTTTATTGAAGGAGGGCAGCCTTAAAGAAATCCTAACAGCTGTTTAGCAGGGGGGTTTATTTTGAATCTTTACGGGATCTTTGGTTTCATTGGACTATAAACTGTTTTGTTACAGGAGCTGTGGACATGAGGAGTGTGGCAAAAGTGATCTCAGAGGATGGTGGTGCTGAGCTGGAAGAGAAAGCTGAACCAGGACTTCCAGAAAAACAGAAAGGTTGGGAAAGTAAAAATTTACTGCCTTGGAAAGTCTAACTTGAGAGCTCTGAGGTCAAATCCATGCAGCTAAATGATTTAAAGAGGGTGACTGGGACTTAAGCCTTGTGTTTTAATCACTTCTGGTTGATATTCTGGCTTGAAAAATGTACATTCCCTGATAAAACAGTTGCTTTTGTTTCCTCTTCCCCTACTCTTTGGCAAGTTTTCAAAGCAACAGTGTCCCAAGGAAAATGCTGCACCTGAATCCCTTGGTGACTTGTTCCGTGTAAGAACTGAATCTTTGCGTCCTGGATGGTTGAGAGTCTCAGTGTTTGCTTTTTACAGACTTCCAGAGCAAAATTCTATCTCTGCATTCTTACTGCTCCCTTTTTTCCCCAAGTTGTGCGTAGCTCCCAAGACACGTGTTGTTTATGAGATAGTTGTATCCAGCCACAGCATACTTGGAGCCAGGGAAGCAAAATGCAGGAGAAAGAGCTGAGATTTGAGTAATAAGCTTCATTTTGTCTCTCCAGATCCAGATGCTTGACCTGGTTGGAAAAGTTGCTGCCATGGATGTGGGAAGTCATGGGTTGTTTCCCAGCCCACCTGTGGCCTTCAGGGCCTCATAGCTGTGTCGGTCTGATGAAATACAGAGGGATGGCCAAGACATTTATGTGACCTTGCACAACTTCGAGAACTTCCAGGCTAATGCCTTTTCATCTCTTGGAACGTATCTGTGGTGGAATATAACTTTATAGTCCTCTACTTTTAATTTGAATGGTTGTAAGAGGACTACCCAGAGTTCTGTTTTGCATTGGATCCTCAGGGGTGTAAGAACTGAAGATTTGGAGCTAAGGTTGGAAAAGACCTCCAAGGTCATCAAGTCCAACCTTTTTCATCGAGTCCAACCTTGATTGCCAATATTGACTTTTCTTGTTTGCAGCTGTGTCCCATCAGTCAGTGTAACAACAGTGCAGTAGTGAACCTTCATTTTCTGGAAGTTCTGGAGATGAAATCCTCTTTCACCTCTTCCATAGCTTCCACAGTTGGAATGTGAAGTCAGTGATCAGAAAAATCATTGCAGACAGGAAGTTGATCCTCTTTTGAGTCACTGTAGAATGCTGATCGCCTGTCCCTGCTTGCTCTGTCCTTGTATCTTTACGTGCAGATGAACATTCCCAATTTTTCCCAAATTTATAGGGCTATAAGTGATTATTCCTCAGCAGGCTGAGGAATTTGGGGCTGTTCAGCCTAGAGAAGAGATGTTTGTGTGGAGATCTCATAGCAACTTTTCAGAATCTGAAAGGGCCTATAAGGAAGTCAGAGAGGACTCTGCATCAGGAACTGGAGTGACAAGACAAGGGGGAATGGGTTAAAACTGACAGAGGACATGGACAGATGGTATATGGGGAAGAAATTCTTCACTGTGAGGGTGGTGAGGTACTGGCACAGGTTGCCCAGAGAAGCTGTGGCTGCTCCATCCCTGGGAGTGTTCCAGGCCAGGTTGGACAGGGCTTGGAGCAACCTGGGCTAGTGGAAGGTGTCCCTGCCCATGGCAGGGGGTGGAACTAGATAATGTCTCTTCCAACCCAGTCCATTCTGAGATTCTACATAATTTGATGTTTTATGTTTCTAGATGATGGATCAGGCTTATACACAGAGGAATCCTTGTGTAATTGAACACAATCCTATTTTTTTGATGCTAAGCAAATGCAGGTTGGAGACTGCTGACTTGAACCTTCTCTGAAGGTGCTTTGTACTTTGGGTTGTGTTAAACAAATAGAAAGAATAGTTTATAAACACTTTATTGGTTCTAACCTGAAAACAAATACCTATTGGGAACTGTTTGCAGTGGATTACAGGTGGTTATTGCCACAGACACATCAGTGCAGTAAGTTCTCTGAGTGCCACTACATGACTTGGTTTCTGACCTCTTGTTGCTGAATTTGTTGCCTCTGTTCATTTAAAAACCTTTCTTCAAGTCACTGAATAACTGGGCCAGGAATAGACAGTGGATGTGGAAATCTCCTGGAAATCTGCTGTGTGGGAGGTCCCAAAGCACCTCAGAGTTGGCTCTGAGCGGATGTCGTAGTGCCGTGCTGTGACCTGTCACTGCTGTCCCTGCTGGGGCTGGGGTGAGCCAGGGAAGTAACATTTTAGAGTCACAGAATCTTCTGAGCTGGAAGGGACCCACAAGGATCATCCAGTTCAACTCCTGCCCAGGACGCACCAACAATCCTACTGTGTGCCTGAGAGTGCAGTCCAAACATTCCTTGAGCTCTGTCAGGCTTGGGGCTGTGATCACTGCCCTGGGGAGCTGTTCCAGTGCCCAAACACCCTCTCAGGTAAGATCCATGTGGAAAGTGGAATGAAGTACAGTGTGGGATAGATACTTGCATGTCTTTGCCTAAATTTGGGCTGGTGCAAGCCCAGCTGCCTTGGCCTTGTCCTTCAGTGGTGCTGCTGGTTGGTGATTTTGGAGCAGGAGACTGAAGTGAGCAATCATGTTCAAGGAATCCTGTCTGGCTGTGGGAAACCTGTGAACTGGGCAGGAGTGGTTAAACTGTTCTTATCCAATTTCAACTGCAAATGGGATCAGCCCTGTGAAGAGCATGGCTGTGGTGGGCTTACAGGGGAAAGCCTTATCCTCAAGTCATAGAATCACAGAATCATAGAACTTAGGGGTTGGAATGGACCTTACAGATCATCTAGTCCCAAACCCCTGCCCTGGGCAGGGACACATCCTCACTAAATCAGGTTGTTCAAGGCTTCATCCAGCCTGTCCTTGAACACTGCCAGGGTCACGGCAGCTACCACTTCCCTGGGCAACCTGTGCCAGGG
>NW_008666594.1:0-6059 GCF_000695815.1 Acanthisitta chloris | reverse complement strand
TTCTCCAGGCTGAACAGCCCCAACTCCCTCAGCCTGTCTTCGTAGAGGAGACAGTCCTCTTAGCAACTTCGTGGCCTCCTCTGGACTTGCTCCAACAGTTCCATGTTCTTCTTATGCTGAGGACACCAGAACTGTGTGCAGTATTCCAGGTGGGGTCTCACGAGAGCAGAGTAGAGGGGAAGAATCACCTCTTTTGCCCTGCTGCCCACACTCCTTTGGATGCAGCCCAGGATTACATTGGCTTAAACCACGATACTCACACTGCAGCTTACTGTGAGCTTCTCATCCTCTGTTGCTCCCAAGTCTTTCTCCTCACTGCTGGTTTCAATTCCTTCCCCACCCAAGCTGTAGGTGTGCCTGGGATTGCCACGGCCCAGATGTAGGACTTTGCACTTGATTTTGTTAAGCTCCATGAGGTTTGCATTGTTCCACCTCTCAAGCCTGTCAAGGTCCCTCTGGATGGCACATCCCTCCAGCTGCTGTGACTGCCCCACACAGCTTGGTGTCATCAGAGAACTTGCTGAGGGTGCACAGTCAATCCACTGTCCATGTCATTGACAAAGATGTTGAACAAGTGTCAGCCCCAGCACTGACCCCTGAGGGACAGCACTCCTCACTGGCCTCCATGTGGACACTGAACCACTGACCACAACTCTCTGCGTGCGACCAGCCAGCCAGTTCATAAACTCCTTGATGCTGGAAGGGAGGGCCAGGTGGTGGTCACTCGGTCCAACCCCGTGTCACTTCTTGGTCACAGAATCCCAGAATGGTTTGAGTTGGAAGAGACCTTAAACTTAGCCAATTCCACCCCCCTGCCATGAGCAGGGACACTTTACACCAGCCCAGGTTGCTCTAAGCCCATCCAGCCTGGCCTGGAACTCTTCCGAGGGATGGAGCAGCCACTACCTCTGCTAAGAATTCCAGGAGAGGAAAATAAGATGTTAAGGGAAACAGTATAATGAGCAACTTCCAACATTGCACACATTGCCATGCAGCAGTGGAGGAATTGAGTGAGATGATGCCATTGGCACAGATGAGGGAAACTCACAAAGCTTAGAAACCAATCAAAAGCAAGAGATATTTTAACTATTTTTTTTTTCAGTGTCCCTTTCGAAGTGTGGATGTTTTGAGACATTTAGAAAGTGGCAGCAACCAAGGGAGTGAACTTGTCTATAAGCTTACAGAATGTCATTGCTAACTCAAGCAGTTTGCCATATGCTGTGTTCCCTCAGCACAAGTTCCAGTGCAGTGCTGACAACACCCAAATACTCCAGTAAGGAAAACTTGATTTTTCTTGCCAGCTAAGACCAATTTTATGTTGTTTTGTTGATTAGAAAGAGAAGTGGAGAACATGGCTTCTGAGAAACCTGGAGTGTCTGGAAATGGAGAAGCACCTAATGATCCTCCAGCTCAGCCTGCACAAAGGTGTGTTTTTATCCTTTATTCTCAATCTCTAAGTGCTTTAATGTGATATTATTACAATATGAGGGACATCCAATGAGAAGAACATGGCATTACCTCCATGCATTCCATAGCGATGGTGTTATAGATCAGAGGAACCTGCCTTTTAATCCTCACTGGATTATTTTTGCTCAGCCAAGGCGTATGGTCTTGTATCACTTGTGAAAATCCTTGTCCTCCATTCCCACTGTTGTTGCAGATGTGTTCCACGCCCTGGCAGTGCCAGACCAGCTCCTCCCCGAGTGAAACATCAGGAGAGCACAGAGCTCTTACCTCCAGAAAGGTAAGGGACATGGGGGGTGCACAGCAGATGTTTCTAACTCTTGCACCACACTCTCCTCAGCTCTTCTGTGCCTCACCAGCTTGAGGATGATCACCGTCACCTCACTGTGGTGACGTGGCACCTTGTGCTCTGCTCTAGGTGGTGTTCAGCCAGAGCTTGGGATCCATGATCTTGGAGGCCTTTTCCAGTCTTAATGAATCTGTGCTGATCTGATCTTTTGATGGCTTTTTAGTTGAGTTTAGTTTATTCTGGGTGGATCAGAATACATTTGGATAGATGTTAATAGGTTTTCCTTGTGTCTCTTCCAGAAGTGGCAGTGCAAAACCAGTGTCAAATGTGATCCCAGACCACCAGGTTTCTGATGAGGATGATGAACAGTTTGTGGTGGAGGCAGCAGTGCCACTGCCAGAGATGCCAGAGATGGGAATGGTCTGTTCATATTGCAAGTGACAGAACTGTTTTTCACACTTGGTTTGGAACTTTAAGCCTGGAGAAGAGAAGGCTCCAGGGAGACTTGGGAGCCCCTTCCAATGCCTAAAGGGGCGGGCTCCAAGAGAGCTGGAGAGGGACTTGGGACTAGGGATGGAGGGACAGGCAAGGGGGAATGGCTTCACACTCCAGAGTGCAGAGAGAGATGGGACATTGGGAAGGAATTCCTCCCTGTGAGGGTGCTAAGGCACTGGCACAGGTTGCCCAGAGAAGCTGTGGCTGCTCCATCCCTGGGAGGGGTTCCAGGCCAGGTTGGATGGGGCTTGGAGCAACCTGGTCTAGTGGAAGGTGTCACTGCCCATGGCTTGGAGTGGGATGAGATGAGCTTGAAAGTCTCTTCCAATCCAAACCATTCTGGGATTCTGTGATTAACTTCCTTGTTGAAGTAACTTCTGGGTGAAGATTTTTGAGTACTTGTACATTATAGTAATGCCATTTTGCAACTGAAGCTGTTTTCCTGCATCTGTAGGAGCCAGAGGTGGAGCTGGTGGAGGATCAAAAGCATGGTATGTTTGCTTTTACACATACCCATAAATCCATAGAAAAAAACCCATGGGTTTAAAACCAATGCTGAACACTTGAAATGCTGAACAAAGCAGTCAAATACCTTCTGAGTGTGGGAGCTTGCAAGGTCTGCAGGAAAAACAAGTGATTTAGCCAATCTTGTTTCCTTGTTCAGCTGGATTTGCATCTGATGTCAAGCACAGATTTTCTGTGCATCTTCAGTGTCATCAGGATTTAAAATTCTGCATGAAACTCATAAATTGTCAGGTGCGGCCTGTCAGCTCTGAGGGAGGAGACGGAACAGCTTTTGAGGCAAGTTGTAGAAAACTTCTGGCGAGAAAAGGATCCAATAGCAAACACCTTGTGTCTCAGTATTTTAAATCATAAAATGGTGTTTATGTTGCTGTAAAAATGATTTGGATCAAAAAAAAAGCCATTGGGTTTGATTTTGTTGTCTGAATGTTTCAAACATGCAATGCTGAGCAAGATTCTGATTTTTCCACAGGTGGGCTAGTAAAACGAATCCTAGATACCCAGAGGGACTATGAGGCATCTCAGAAATCATCCCAAACAGCAGAGAGGGTAAGATGGCCATGGCCCTCTGAGAACTGTTAGATTACATATTGTCATTGTGACCTTTTTCTTTGCCTTAAATGTGGGGGTTTTTTTCCATTTATGATCAGCTTTCCTCTGTCATGTCTTATGCTGCTTATGTGTTTTTTTTCCACAGTCAGTTGCTGGGAGTGGCAGAGTAGTTTTTGGTTTTGTTGGGGTTTTTTGGTCATTCTGATCAGCTATAAAGGGTCTAGAAAGGACCTACATTGATCACAAACCAAAAGCAAAAGGTTGCAGCCCCCTGATTTAAGTGTCTTCCTGTTCGAGCTGGAGAGCTCTTCCTTTTCAGCCTTAAAAGCTCCTGGTACAAGAAGCAGCAAAAGGCAGAGCAAAGATGGACTTTCCTGAGCCCTTTGGAAAGTTTCTGCATCTAGTCTTGTGTGCTACTGAGGAATGCAGTGCAGTGGTAAACATGAGGAGAGGCTGAGGGAGCTGGGGGTGTTTAGCCTGGAGAAGAGGAGGCTCAGGGGAGATCTTATCGCCCTCTACAACTCCCTTGGAAGGAGGTTGGAGTCAGTCTCTTCTCCCAGGCAACCAGCAGTAGGACAAGAGGGCACAGACTCAAGCTCTGCCAGGGCAGGTTTAGGTTAGATACTAGGAAGAGATATTTTACGGAGAGTGATCAGCCATTGGAATGTGCTGCCCAGGGAGGTGGTTGGATTCTGGAGGTTTTCAAGATGAGACTGGATGTGGCACTTAGTGCCACGGTCTAGTAACCATGGTGGGGTTGGACTTGATCTTGGAGATCTTTTCCAGCACAGCTGATTTTATGATTCTATGAATCTATGATTCTATGATCTGTTATAACTTAGAGACAGGTATATCATGTTTTGAAAGTTTAGAAAGTGTCTTGGACATGGTAGCTGCCCCAACCCTGGCAGTGTTCAAGGCCAGGCTGGATGAAGCCTTGAGCAATCTGGTCTAGTGAGGAGGTGTCCCTGCCCAGGGCAGGGGTTTGGGACTAGATGATCTGTAAGGTCCATTCCAACCCTTAAATTCTATGCTTCTATGATTCTATGAAAGACAAGTGCATGTGATGAGTTCATAAATCTTCAACTCCAATCACAACTCATTTCTTTGCATCTTAATTTAGTGTTGGAGGGCTTTCCTACTAATATTCTTGTTCAGGAATGATCTTCAATGTGTTGAGATGCTGCAACTCAGACCTCAAGTGCAGCTTCTCAGAGAACATGAAGCTCTGTCAGAGAGCTCTCTGAGATCAGTGCTGACTCGTGAAGTCTTGATCACTTGACTGCCTCTTTGGACTTTCCTTTCTGTCCCAGCAGCTCAAGAAAGGTGGGATGGATACCTGGGGGAGTATCTTCCTGTCTGAAGTTTGGGATTCTCTGAGATCCAGGCCTGCTTGTCTGGGAAGAAAATTCCTTTCAAGTATTGCAAGGGCTGTGGTTAATGAACCCAGATAGGTTAGATGGGATATTGGGAAGGAATTCTTACCTGTGAGGGTGCTGAGGCACTGGCACAGGTTGCCCAGAGAAGCTGTGGCTGCTTCATGGTTGGGTGTGTTCCAGGTCAGGTTGGACAGGGCTTGGAGCAACCTGGGCTAGTGGAAGGTGTCCCTGCTCATGGGGGAGGGACAGGATGGTCTTTAAGGTGCCTTCCAGCCCAAAGCATTCGGGGCTGATTCTATGAGTGAAGAAACCAAATCCTTCTCAAAATAGGATTTTGATTCCTGTACCGAGCACTGAACCCTGTTGGTGGTTTGTAATGGGTTTGGCTAATGGGAAAATCTCTCTGCTTGGAGAAGTTGTGCCTTTAGAAAGCTGTTTGGAGAAAAGAAGCTTAAAAAGTTGATTCTGCTCTGTTCACACAGGAGCTCTGTAGCTTCTTCCTGAGCATGTGTTGAGCTGGGACTGGAGAACAAGCCACAGAGCTGTTCTGTTCCTGGTGTATGACTAGATGGTGCTGTTGGATCATCAGTGTCCAATCTAAGTTTGGGAATGGCATTAGCAGTTCTTTGGATACTGTGTTTCACCAGTAATTGACTGTGCTGTGGGCTGGGTTTGCAAAATCCCATGGATTTCAAACTCAGGAAGCTTCCTTTGGTGTTTGTGCTAATTTTTCTGGCTGTTATTTTTTTCCTGACTGCGAGTAACAAACTAAACCAATTCCCTTATAACCCCTTAAATGTTTTCAGATGGACAATTGTGTCCCTGTGCAAAACCCATTCAGTGCTGGTGCTCATTTTGAGCCTCTGAAACATCCATTCAGTCCTCATTTGTCTGTTGTGGCATTTTTGAAGCACTGACCTATGTTAGCAGTGCTGATAATAGACAGCTCATTCTGGAAAACAATGTGCTGACTTCCCAGTCCATCACATGAAAACTGGCTTAAGCTCCTGAAATATCATGGGATCTCCTGTCTAAGCAGTGGCTGCTCCTGCAGTAGATACCTTTGCTGCTCTTGCTTTCCAGATCATGGTGTTGGAAGTCATTGGAATTCAGAGATAAGTGAAGTTTTTCCTGACAGCAGAGGGAGAAAAAAATGAATGGAAAAGTTTATTAAAACAGCTCAGAATTCATGACAGGGACTTGACAGATGTAGTCCAGAAAGTATGAGCTGGAGACATCACAGAATCCTGGTAATTTGAGAGGATGGAGACACTGTGATGCAGAAGACAGTAGAAGTAAAAAGTGCATTTCCAACGTGGCATTGCCTCTGGGAATCATAGAATCAACCGGGTTAGAAA